>NW_027507787.1:156566669-156663520 GCF_037356315.1 Lithobates pipiens | reverse complement strand
ATGACATGACACATGCCTGGGAGTCTGCCATGAACTCCCAGCAACAGTTCATGAGTTGTTAGCACTGATACTCACTCCCGTTTGTCACTTTTTTTTTTTTTTTCGTTATTCAAAAATAACAGTTATGCATGTTGCATAACCAGGAACGACCTAACTGCACTCTGTTTCTAACGAGGGGAAAAAGCATTGGAATAGGTCCAACTTTGGAGAAGAAAATACCTTGAGGCACTAAATAAACTAGCTTCTGACATCTATTGCCTTCTGATCCCCACTCCATTTACAACATTTTGATCTTTTTTCACTTCTTTGGAAAAGGCCAATTATAATATTAGACAGGAGACAATACATGAAGAAAGCTATTTTAATTAGGTCAGCCCATCCTTACAACTGATGTGTTAGATCTGAAAATTGCTCGAGATGATTGAGTGAGGATCGAACCATGTGAATTTTCTCTAGGGGATACGCCTAATGCCGCATACATGCGATCAGAATTTTGGTCGGAAAAAGCTCTGATGGTTTTTCCGACGGGATTTCGCTCAAGCTGTCTTGCCTACACAAGGTCACCAAATTCCAACTGTCCAGACATTGACATCCGACTGGACTAAAAAAAGGAAGTTTAATAGCCAGTAGCCAATAGCTTCCATGTCGTAATTGAATCTGAGCACGCATGAGTTTTTGCATGTTGGAATTGCATACACACAAACGGATTTTTGGATAGGAACTTTTTCTAATCGAAAAAATTGAGAACATGCCCTTAATCTTTTGCTGGCCGAATTTCCGATCGTGTGTACGTGGCATTATTGTTTGAATTGTGCATCAGTCTCTTTAAAGTGAAAGTCTGGGCAAAACCTAACTAAGCTTAAACTTGCTACCCTCCCCATTCTAAGCCTTATGTGAACCACCCTGTTAAGGAAAGATGTCTATACTTGCCTAATCTAAGGGCGCTCTAGTCTGGTAATTTGATTGGCTTCAGGGGAGAGGAGGGACAGTGGACAACGGATGCCCCATAGTAAGTGTATGGTGATGTTGCCAGGCTCTGAAGATGTTGCATCTCTACTCTTCATTGAAGCCAGCAGTTGGGAGGATCATCCATAGATCTGCTAAGTATACACCTCCTTCCTTTTACAGGGTGGTTTGCATACCCCGTGCACATCGCTGGATCGACTTTCATGCAACTTCTGAGGGTTAACAGACCTCTGGCTGCCTGTAAGAAGGATCAAGCGACTGAACGGCCGCTATCATTCTTATGATGAAGGGAATCGGCGGCTCTAAAAGATATCATGATGCATGTAGCTGCAAGCATCATTCAGGTATCACCGCTCAAAGTCCACAATGTCATATATGACGTTACATGGGCTGCAAGCGGTTAAGTTGTGCTTTTTATGAATGGTTATCATTGGACGACATGGGAAATTACTTGGGTCAATCACAGCCAGTGAGCCAATCAGGAGATGGAGGGGGCAGGGCTGAGCCACGGCTCCGTATGTGAACGGACACAGAGTCGGGAGCGTGCCTGCTTGGGTGCCCCCACAGCAAGAAGCATTCATCGGGAGGGAGGAGCCAGGAGCATCGGCGTGGGATCTGAGAAGTATCCAGGATGCTTTATGCAAAACCATTACACAGAGCCGGTAAGTATAACATGTTTGTTATTTTCAGGAAAAAAAAGGCTTTAATATCACCTTAAGAGTGTTCCATTATATGGAAGGTGGTCACTTATTCATTAGCTGTAAATAAATGTAGGTGATACACTGAAGCCGGCCATACATGTATCAAAATCTAACCGGTTCAGCAGGAACTGGCCAAATTTCAATCCATGTATGGGCAGGCTGGTTGTGCAGAAGTCAATCATCCTATCGAGTTCTGTACAACCAGCCTGTTGGAAAGTTTCTGCACTGTCAGCACACCCGGTGCCCATCTTTCTTTTGAACATGGGCTGCTTTAACAAATGATCCAAAGGCTATGAATCCTGTACAGGGTTTAGCTCTGCATTAGAGAAGGAGAACATGTTTTGTTTATCCTGCTTTTGTTCTCATCTACCTATAAATGTTTTCAGACCATAATCTAATGTCTCATGGGATTTGTAGTTTCACAACAGCTGGAGAGCCGAGGTTGCCTACCCCTATTCTAATCTAAGTAGAAAGTATCAAAGTTGTTTCCAGCCCTGGAATACATTTTGCAAATAGGGGAATGGTTTCAGTACAAACATAGTGTATATCAGTACTGTGCCCCCTTCAGGCCTTTGTTCTTAAAGCAAGCAGTCTGTGTTTCAGGTGTTTGTTCCTGGATGCATACTGCCCTAAACAGAAGTACTGCTGGGTGCACCATCCAGCGTCATCCTCTCATAATTTGACAGGTTGCTGGCAGTTGGGCTGGATGGGGGACCCGTTAACCTCCATCTGCAGCTAAACATCAGAGCCCCATGCATGCTTTGGGGCATTTCCACCTTTAAAATCTAAAAATAGATGAATTCATAACACCCTCCCCACTTCTGCCTCTGATGACCTTATTTGCATGTGCTGAGAATTATCTGCTTCCTAGGTCTGTTGGTGTACTGATCTAGATGGTTGTGTAGCAGCATAATATGGACACTGGCTTGTGGTCTTGTGACTGGGCTAACCAATGACTGCAAGCCATGTAAAACAGGTGTTTTGTGTGTGTGGGGTTGTGTTTTTTTTTTTTTTTTGTTTTGTTAAATCTGACTGCAGGTAACACGCACAAGCCTTGCCAGTAGCACACATGCACTCTGTACTGTATGTATTAGGGAACACCATTGTTGCCCTGGCACAGGATTCCAGGAAGTATTTTATTAATTTTTTGCTAGAAAATTACTCGGAAACCCCCAAACATTATATACGTTTTTTTTAGCAGACTCCCTAGGGAATAAAATGGCAGTCATTGCAACTTTTTATCTTGCACGGTATTTGCACAATCATGTTTCAAACGCTCTTTAAAAAAAAAAAACGGTTTAGTGAATTAAAAAATAACAAAACAGTGAACTTAGCCCAATTTTTTTTTTTATATAATGTGAACGATGATGTTACGCCAAGTAAATAGATACCGAACATGTCACGCTTTAAAATTGCGCACACTCATGGAATGGCGCCAAACGACGGTACTTAAAAATCTCCATAGGCGACGCTTCAGCCCGCTCTCTGCTGAAAACTGGTCAGAGGAGTGCAAAACAGATTGCACTCCTGTGACCCATAGGAGAAGCCCAGCCAAACGAGCTCAGGCTGGACTTCTCCTTTAACTACACTGCCAGAATTATAACTGGTGCCAGCAGTTTCCTGTTAAGGCCAGCGGGTAGAGGCATGCACCTAAAAAATGTTTTATTTTTTTACCCTGCTGCCAAAATGCACATCCAGAATTTCTGCATTATAAGACTAGGACAGCCTGAGGCTGCCTTAAAGCGGTAGTAAACCCGCAATTTTTTTTTTTTTTTTTTTTTTTTTTAAACTGCAAAGCAAAATGCATAATGAGCTAGTATGCACCGCATACTAGCTCATTATGAAATACTTACCTTAGAACGAGGCCCCGACATCTGGCCCGATCCACGCCAAGGGAGCTGACATGCTCCCTCTGCGTTTCTTCCGGGTATCGCGGCTCCGGCGCTGTGAGTGGCCGGAGCCGCGATATCGTCACTCCCGCGCATGCGCGCGGGAGATTTCATGCCGGCCGGCCACTGCCGGATTTTCAGGCCGAGAATCCCCCTTGTGCGCATGCACCGCTGCAGTCAGCAGCGCATACCGAGGGGAATATCTCCTAAGCCATACAGGTTTAGGAGATATTTTTTTTACCTACAGGTAAGCCTTATTATAGGCTTTCCTGTAGGTAAAAGTTAAAAATTTGGGTATACAACCACTTTAATACTGGACTGAAGAGCCATGGTCCCACCCCCAATTACATGCACACTGTGACAGCTTGCAGATAGTTTCTTTTGGCTGATGCATGTGTTTACATTGACACGTGTGGGTCCCCGTCTCCTCCCCCGAGAAAAAATCGTGCTTCTTAGAAGTGATATAAGATGTCTGACCATTTCTGACAGTTGTCCATTGAGCTTGTTAGGTGATCATCCTTATCTAAACTGAAACACCAAAATGTAATATATAACCAATTCTTAGATGTGGTTGCATAACTTTTATTTTTTTTATTTTTTTAATTCCTTTTTATTTTCACCTACTTATCCAGCCAGTAACACACTTTGTCTTAGCCCTTGTACACACGGTCGGAGATTCCGACAACCAAATCCGACGGATTTTGTCCGAAACTGTTGTATACACACGGTCGGACAAAGTTGTCGGAAAATCCGACGTGATGACGTTATTTCGTTATGACGGGACTACGTTCACGCTAGTAACCAATAGCTTTGGTGTAGGAATTTGATCTGAGCATGCGTGGCACTTTGTCCGATTGGAATTCTCTACACATGATCGTAGTATGTCCGATTGGAGCATTTTGTCTGAAAATTTTACCGACATGTTGGAAAACTTGGTCCGTCGGATACACTTTTCAAGCAGTTATATGAATAGTTATTTTATTTTATTTTTCCCCTTTTTTGGATAAACATTTTATATACTTTAACCACTTGCTTACTGGGCACTTAAACACCCTTCCTGCCCAGACCAATTTTCAGCTTTCGGTGCTCTCACAATTTGAATGACCATTACTCAGTCATGCAACACTGTACCCAAATGAATTTTTTGTCCTTTTTTTCCCACAAATAGAGCTTTCTTTTGGTCGTATTTGATCACCTCCGGGGTTTTTATTTTTTGCGCTATAAATGAAAAAAGACAGAAAATTGTGAAAAAAAAAAAACGCATATTTCTTTGTTTCTGTGACAGAATTATGCAAATGATTAATTTTTCTTCATACATTTTGGCCACAATTTATACTGCTACATATCTTTGGTAAAAATAACCCAAATTAGTGGATATTATTTGGTCTTTGTGAAAGTTAGAGAGTCTACAAGCTGTGGTGCGAATCGCACAAAATTGATCACATCTGATGTACTGGTGGCCTATCTCGCTTCTTGTGACCCAAACAAGTCAGGAAAGTACAAATACCCCCCAAATTACCCCTTTTTGGAAAGTAGACATTCCAAGGTATTTAGTAAGAGGCATAGTGAGCTTTTTGATGTTGTCATTTTTTCCCCACAATTCTTTGCAAAATTAAGATTTTTCATTTTTTTTTTTTCTCCACAAAATTGTCATTTGTAATAGGTTATTTCTCTCACGTGGCATGTGTATACCACAAATGACACCCCCCAAAAAATTCTGCTACTCCTCCTGAGTATTACAATACCACATGTGTGGGACTTTTTCACAGCCTGGCCACATAGAGGCCCAACATGCAGGGAGCGCTATCATGTGTTCTAGGAACATAAATTACACATCTAACTTGTTGACTATTTATTACACTTTTGAAGCACCAGGACAATGACACGTGACACTGATGACAGATGGCACTGATACGTGGCAATGATGACACTTATACGTGGCACTGATGACAGATGGCACTGATGACAGATGGCACTAATACATGGCACCGATGACGCGTGACACTGATGACAGATGGCACTGATAAGTGGCATTGATGACACGTGACACTGACAACAGATGGCACGTGGCACTGATACGTGGCACTGATGACTGATGACACGTGGTACTGGGGTGGATGGCACTGGGGGCAGGTAGCACTGGGGCGGATGGCACTGGGGCGGATGGCACTGCTGGGGGAGGATGGCACTGCTGGCTGACAGGTATTTGCACTCACTTCCGGGCATAGACTCCCACGCGGGAGTCTATGCCTCCTCCTGTCCCGCTGCGCTGTCTGCTGGGACACACACGGGTCCCAGAGAGAGTGCAGACCATTCCCATTGTGCTGCGCAACTCACGCATGCGCAGTAGGGAACTGAAGCCGCAACGCTTCACTTCTTGATTCCCTCCCAGAGAATGGTGGTGGCAGCAGCTGAGAGCCGAAAAAAAATAAAAATAAAAATAAAAGTAATGTTATATATATATATATATATATATATATATATATATATATATATATATATATATATTATAAAATTTTGGGTGGATTCCCTCTTTAAGGTAATTGTAAAGGCAGAAGGTTTTTTTTTTTTTTTTTTTTTTTTTTTTTTTTTTTTCTTTCTATGCATTAAGATAAAAAAAAAAAACTTCTGTGTGCAGTGATGCCTGGGACTGTCCCTCCTGATTGGCTGATACACAACAACTACGCCATTGGCTCCCTCTACTGTCAAAGTTGGTAAGCCATTCAGGAGAGAGAGGGGGCAGGGCCAAACTGCAGCTCTGTGTCTGAATGGACACAGGGAGCTGCAGCTCAGCTCCGATGCCCCCATAGCAAGTCACTTGCTGTGGGGACACTTAACAGGAGGGAGGAGCCAGAAGCAGCGTAGAGGGACCTGAGATGAGGAAGCTGCAGGCTGCCCTGTGCAAAACCAGAGGAGGCAAGTATAACATGTTTGTTGTTTTGTTTTATTTTTTTAAACACGACTTTACAATCGCTTTAAGCTGACCATAGATGGTTCGAATCTTGGCTAGGTCTGCAGGGAACAGCCGAGATTCTAAGCATCTGTTGGCAGGCTGATTGTAGCCAAGTGGGTCCATCGATCAACTTTTTCATGCAATTTTTGCCGGCAGCTATAGCCACTACCAATAATCACTGGGTATTCTCCCAGCAGGGACAGCTCCCCCGCAAGCCCAACAAACCCCGCCCCCACTCCCCGACAGAAGAAAACAAAAGCTCTGTGGGAGGGATTCCCCTATAAGCACAGAAAGAATAGAAATTGAGTGACGGCACAATCTATGGCCAGCTTTACTGGCAGGTTCGACATATGAAATTAACAAGTAAAAATAAATTGCAGCCACTACAGCCAAGGACTTGTAAGCTGCGGTGTATTACATTTCTGATTTGGGGTTTAGATATGAGTTATGAAAGCAATCGATTATGTTAAAGCCCAACTCCAGGATCTTAGTAACCCCTCTTCCACTTCCATTGAACTAACCATTCCTGTGTGTGTTTTTTTTTTATTTTTTGTCATTTTTGTTTTAAAACCATCTACATGCCAATTCTACTAATTTGAAGCCGCAGGTAATGTGATGATCCTTCTCTCTCTTGCTCTTTACTTCCTGGGGTCCTTTTTGGGTGTTCACATCTTTTGTCTGCACAATGTGGACAACTCCAATTGGTGGAGGTTACAACTTGCAGGTGCTGGGACCTCGCTCATGGGGCAGTGAGGAGACCAGTTCCCAATAAGATAATGAGCAGAGAAAATGTTCTGGTCCCTAGGGTAGGAAATGAGCTTGACCCAAAGCAGAAATGGAGTTTGATCCATTATACTGCAGAATGGCTAAGGAAGGGGTGTTTGGAACATGAAGGGTAAGTTAGTTGAGGCACAATGTAGTGTTTTTTAAATTAACTTTTTGACTGGAGTTGGACTTTAAAGTGGAACTTCACCCTAAAGGGGAAAATCCTCCTCCCCTCTCCTTCTATTATATTTTTTTTATGGGGTGGGAGCAGGTACCTGGTTTTAACACTTCTGTCCACCCAATGTTCTTTCTACAGTATATGTAGCTGCTGCCTATTTTTCAAACAGGGCAAAGAACCACTTTAAGTCGGGATTTGGGCATTTGCAACAAAAAAACAGTTGGTGAGGGCCTTCAAAGACACACAAACTCTCTCCACTTGAAGCACAGTCACTTTGTTTTTAAAAAAAACAGACTTCTTATTCCTCATTTATCAAAATTCGGAAAGAGTTTAATTCATGGCATTTGTGTAGCATCACCTCCTGGAAAATTGCCATGCACTGTGAGGCCTGGTTTGTTGGAATAGTTTCTGCAAATAAATAAAACAATGTCCCCCAGCCTGAAATATGTGTTGATCTGTGGAAAGAAGGTGTGTGAGTGCATGTGTTTGTGTGTTTAAAGGAATGTGTCATTGTGCTGTCATTGTCACTTCATCGGTACAGCTGAGAACTCTCAGGGTTTATTTCTCAAAACCTACGGGTGGACTTTGCAGGCTCTTGGTTTTGAGTTTATTATTATTACAATATGTATGTCGAGGCAAAAAACTTATTTTTTTATTTTTTGCTAGAACTTCAGGCTTGGCTATATTATACATGTATAAGGGGATGCATTAAAGTGGCTGTAAAGACATTCTATGCAGTAAGGTAAAACGCCTTTTTGCATGCAGCCCCCCCCCCCTTCAACTGCACCTATATACATACCCGAGACCGATCTCAATCGAGCGACGTGCATGAGAGGCAAGTATTTCTCGGCTCTCTCGCTCCTCATTGGCTAAGATACAGCAGCAGGAGCCATCGGCTCCCGCTTTTGTTAGCGACAATGATGAGGGAGCAGAGCCAAGCCCTGCTCTGTGTATCTTATGGCCACACAGAACAGGGCTCAGGAGCGAGCAAGCATGAGTGCTCCCACAGCAAGACTTCTATGGGGGTACTTGGTAGGGTGGGGGGGGAGCCAGGACAGCTGGTGGGGGAACCAAAAAGAGGAGAAACAGGGCTGATTTGTACAAAATCACTGCACAGAGCATGACATGAAAGTATAGCATTTTTGTTATTTAAAGAAAAATTACAACCTTTAGAATCACTTTTAAGGTAAACATTTTTTTACTTTAGAACCACTTTAAAGTGGTTGTAAAACCTCCTTCCTGACTTTATCTATAGGTCAGGTTTAACTATATAGGTAGTGGAAATATTTCCTAAATATGCGTTAGGAAATATTTCCCTTGTAGTGCACTGATATCATCGGTGCATGCGCTGTGAAGGAACGGACCTCCGTGCCATTTCTTCCCCAGCGTGTGTGCTGTGACTGGCGGCTCCGATGTCCGTGGCCCCAGAAGGAAGAGAGGCGAAGATGGACACTGCCTGCACAGGGGACAGCACAGAATTCGTTTGCAGGTAAGTGCCACATAATGGAATTATGCTTTTCATTTGCAGGGAGCAAAAGAGGAAGTAAAACCCATTAGGGTTTACATCCTCTTTAATGCTGGTTCCAGTAGAAAGGGGCATCACAGTTTGTTGTATATGGGGCTGTGTGTCCAGGTAACCACCAGCAATAAACCAAAATGTTAAGGGATGCTGCGCAGAAAGTTGAATATATGGCTTATGTAAACCCGCGTGCATTTCTTGCACTGCACTTGTGATCTGCAGAGGGTATTGGTACAATGCTGACACCCCAAATACAGGTCGTAAATGCAGTACGCTTGCCTGCACCGGATCGCATGGTACCAGAAGCACAATGCGATCTGGTGGTCTGCGTTTTGTAAAGTAGTGCATGCACTACTTTTGCTGCAGTCTGGTGTGATTTCAGCTCATTAAAGTGAATGTGCCTGGATCAGGTCTGTAAATGCAACATAAAGAGCATTATCCTGACGCAACACGATAAAACACACTTATTTGTGTGAACATGATATATTGAAAACAAGGTTGTTTATTTTTTTTTCTCATCCATACAATCTGCTGCATTTTAAGGTGCGGCAAAATGCATGGTAACCTATCCAGTGAACAAGCTCTAACAGATGCTTGAGAGAGAGGTGCGGGAAGCTCGTAAGATAATAAATACAAGCTTTCAGACACAGCCAAGGTCATAATGAGTTTCCTGGTATAATTAGTGTGTAGAAAACAACCATTAATAATTCTGTAAGGCCCCTTTCACACGAACGATCCGTTCAGGCCCGCCTGTCAGTTTTTCAGGCGGACCTGAACGGATGCTCCATAGGGGTCTATGGAGCATTGGATGTCAGCGGTGACATTGTCCGCTGACATCCGACCCGCTCCGATCCGAAAAAGTGTGACGGAGGAAAAAGCTATTTTTCCATCCGTCATCAGATCGGGTGACGGCGGACACTGCGGTCCGTCGTCATCCGATCTCCCATAGGGGAGAGCGGCGCTGTGACAGGTCTGTCCCTGCGCAGTGTGCAGAGACGGAACCGTCCGCTTCTGCTCAGCGGAGATCGTTCCGGCGATCCCCGCTGAGCAAGCGGACATCCTGATCCGCCCTGTGTGAAAGGGGCCTTACCCTGATAACCAGTGAAGCTGAGACATATGGTAAAGAATGTCGGGGTTTGCAGAGCTCCAGGCAGGAGGTAAGCTGTTCATAGCCAGAGAAGTCTGATGGTCATTGATGTCATCTAGCATTTTGCTTCCGCCTGCTGTTAAATGTCATATTTTTTCCCAGGTACTTTTTTTTTATATTTCTGCTTTCCTTGGAGGTCATGAGCTGGTGTCTCCAAAGCAAAACCCCCTGCATTCCCTGTACATCATAAATCCCTTTCCTTTTCTTTACTGCACTGGGAAAGTGAAAGCGTTTTTTTTTGCTTAAAGTGGAATGCTGGTAACATAATAGAAGTGTTGGTATGCTTACCAAAAATGCTGTTCCTTCATTATCGGTCACATGTATAAAGGTCAAGGCACTTGGTCCCAAGATCCCTACTAAAGGACTCGCCTTGCCTTCAGCAAGGATCATACGTTTTTAGCCATAGACTTGTAGTCAGCACTAAAGAGAAACTACAGCAGCATATTTTCCCAGAAAAAGCTACTGTTTTAAAAAGCTCCTCTGGTACACTTTATCCACCCCAGCAAGAGTGGTAACCTAGTTTAAAGTGTTACTAAATCCGCAATGGTAAAATCAATCTGTATATGCAGTAAAGCAAGCTAGTTATACTCACTGTGGACCCTAAGCTGTTATTCCTCTGCATTGTGTAAAAAGAAATTTTGTATTGTGCTTTATCCTGTCTTATCGGATCCTCCCTGTCTTCCGCTGTCCCCAACCTTTCTCCTGATAGTACAAAGCCTTTGGAGTCACTTTGCACATGTTCAGTTTAGTGTCAGCTGATCAATCTCCTAAACCATGTAGATTTAGGAGATATTTCTTGGACCTACAGGTAAGCCTTAATCTAGGCTTACCTGTAGGTCAAAGTGTGTTGTAAGGGTTTACAACCACTTTAAGGAGGGCAGTTGGAGGTGCTAAAAACATGGCGGAGCTGCGTAAAATCTCTTATGGGTTTTTTTGTTTTTGTTTTTTGTTAAAAATAAGAAATTTATACTTCCCTGCTCTGTTGCAGTGGTTTTGCACAGAGCAGCACGGATCCTCCTCTTCTTGTGTCCCTCTTCGGTGCTCCTGGCCCCTCCCTCCCATTGAGTACCCCCCACAGCAAGCAGTTTATGGGGGCGCCCAAGCTGAGCCGCATCTGTCCCTACTTTGTCCATTCAGGCGCAGAGCTACTGCCCCACCCCCTTTCTCTCCTCATTGGTTCACTGACTTTGACAGCAGCGGGAGCCAATGGCACCACACTGTTGTCTCAGCCAACGAGGAAGGGAGTCCCGGACAGCTGAGTTTCTCGTGCAACTTCTCTGGATTAAGATGGGTCTCAGATAAGTATTGGGGGGGGGGGGGGGGGGGGGGTCTGCACACAGCGTGTTTTTTATTTTAACGTATAGAATGCATTAAGAGAAAAAAAAACTTTCTGCCTTTACAATCACTTTAAGCTTTGCCCATAAAACCAGCCATACTGCGTCTCAATTGTGAATGGGCCCTTCACTTCAAGTATCACTATAGTGGGAAGAGTGGCTTTGCCCGGCTGGATGGTTTGGTCCCATCTGCTGTTTGTTCAGGCTGCTCATTATTGATAACTCAGTGCGTGGCTAAATTTTCCAAGCTATTTTGCAGTCGTTACTCTTCTATTGTTGGGAGATGCAGCTGAACGCAGTCTAGTAATTGTTTCCGATCTTCGCACAATGCTCCTCATTGCTGTGTGAGGACTGTGTCCTAAATCCCTGCTGACAGTATGGGCTGTATATCTTCCACAAGTCTGGGATCCTAATCCCACAGCACAGCCAGGGGACCTTTTCTGGCACAGCGATAAGAGACGTGCTTTACAAGCTGTTGACTGAGCTCAGTCTGGTCAGTGCTGAGGTACCAACGGCCATATGGATGTTTTTTCCTCCTCATTTGTTTAGGGACTGAGTGATCTGTGTGCTGCAAAAGAAACGTGATAACATGATGTCATTTCTTTTTTTTCAGTTTTTACCTTTTTTGATTGTTTTTGATCTCTAAATCTGTATGTATTTTTACAGGTTACTGTGTCAGTTTAGAAATACCAAGAAGTCACCATGGAAGTAGAAAACCCAAGTGAAATAAATGCTAATCTAATAGGTAAGCGATTGCCAATAGAAATTTTATGTCTAAAAAAACGCCTTAATGTTTGTTTTTTATCAGTGCCTGTCAGAATTAACGGAACAGAGTTTGTGGTTGAAAGTGTATTTGTTGATTTGTGTGTGTGTGTGTGGGGGAGGGTTATTTTGAGATTAGGAACTTTCGTTAAACATTTAACACTCATCAGTTTTTCAGGGTTTTTCTTTTGTTTTGTTTTTCTGAGCTTCCGTGTCCTTTTTTGATGTTCGGTGTGGGGTATTGCTGTTTTTGAAGTTCATTCATCTCACACAAGTTATGTCAGATATTGATTGATTTGTTGCACATAATTATAACTTTTGAGTGCTCAATATTAGGCTCCCCATACACGTTAAATCTATTAACAAGTATGTAGTGTCAGGGCCTATTTGATTGGATATACAGGAAATTGTTTGGATTGGATAATTTTGGTAGGTCCCCATGTTACAAAGTTTTGGTAGCTTGACTCCCATACATAGTTACATAGTCAGGTTGAAGAAAGATACAAGTCCATCTAGTTCAGGGGTAGGCAACCTTTTGAGTACAGTGTGCCGAAAAATGTTTTCAAAGAAATTGAATGTGCCGATTTTATAACAAAATGTCGACTTCACTTTCTCAATCACTAAAATTATTATTATTATTATTAATTTTTTTTTTTTATAAAGTAAAGGCTGTAAACTCCTTGAGTGGTAGTGAGAAACTAACAATCCTGCACCTTCACACCTCAGATCACTGCCCCCACCTTGTACATCTGCCCCACCACTGTACCCCCTTTTTTTTTTTTTTTTTTTTTTTTTTTTTTTTTTTTTAAATCTGTCTCTCACCTCTGTCCCACCAATACACCTCCTTTCACATCTGCCCCGCTGCTCTACCACCCTGCTGTCCTGGCACACTCATCCTGCTGATCCACCTCTCACATCCAGCCCACGTGCTTGTATGTGTTGTCACATACAAGCATCTGGAATGAATGTGCGATGATGAGCTCAGGTCAGGGGGATTTTCTGAAAGCAGTGGGCCTGTGTGCAAGATCATAATTTGGGCCCTTGCAGCCGAGAAAAAGTGCAGCACTTAGCGCCGCAGCAAAAGTTGGGTGTGATTGTGTGTGCGGTTTTTTTTTTTATTTTTTTATTTTTTCATTGCACTGAAAGTAAAGTAAGTGACGCAAAGGTTCAGGATTAACTGCAACAAAGTTCTCAAAAGCTCAACGGCAATTCCACAAACTGTCACCTGACTGTGGTTTTCTCAATTGCAGTGAAATCTCTTCTTTCTGAGATGGTGGCAACCAAGCGAGTCGCCTTCCTCCAGATGGGGGGATGGAGCTAGCAGGACTGTGATTGGCTTTAGCAGTGGCCAATGACAGTCCTCCTCCTGGAAACAGGGGCCGCTTCCCCTAGCAGAACTACACCCAATCTCTCCCCCATCGCAAAAGCTTGACGATCGCAGCTACAGCAAAGTTAGAGAACCAATCAATGTTTCCCATCTTTTACAGTGTGTGGGGGTACGATGCCTCCCCCTCAATGCAGGTGCGGCATGGGGAATTCTGAAAT
This sequence comes from Lithobates pipiens, assembly GCF_037356315.1. Classification (NCBI taxonomy): domain Eukaryota; kingdom Metazoa; phylum Chordata; class Amphibia; order Anura; family Ranidae; genus Lithobates; species Lithobates pipiens. Next base: position 156,649,761 of record NW_027507787.1, on the reverse strand, counting down.
TGGAATGCATTAGTGTTTCGCTGACACTTCCCTGCGCTGCTGTGCTGATGGGGAGGGAGTCGAGTGCTGGTGTCCTGGCAAGAAATGTCCCCATCGTATAGTGTTCGCCCTGTACTGTGCAGCGCTTGCGCAGTACAGAGAACAAAGACGCCAAAAGTCTCTGAAGATTAACAGGTGTTCATCAGCTCTTCCCCAGAGCCTGCGCACTTAATACTACATTCTGTCACACGCTCACGCACGCTCTTGATGCTCGTACAACTCTACAAGGAGCAGGGTGCCTACATAATGGCCAGAGATGGGGTGATGAGGGCAGGTAGTTGAGTCCAGAAAACCCGCCCATCAACATTGCTAAACACACCCTTCAGTTCTGTAAACACTCCCCGCAAAGATACACCCATTTGACAAATCCACCCCCACAAGCATCGGGAGCACGTGACAGAATGTAGTATTAAGTGTGCAGGCGCCGTGTACAGGTGATGAACAGCTGTTTGTCTTCGGAGACTTTTGGCGTCTCCTTTGTCCTACTTACTGCACAAGCGCTGCGCCTGCGCAGTACAGGGCGGACACTATCCGATGGGGGGGGATCTTTCTCGTCAGAACTTCCGGCAAAAGAGGCTTTGTGTGCCGTTTGCGGCACCAGTGCAGGGGGTTACCTACCTCGATCTAGTTCAACCAAGGGGAAAAAAACAAAAAAAACCATAGAATCCCATATACACAATCCTATGCCCACAGTTGATCCAGAGGAAGGCAAGAAAAAACAGCAAAGCATGATCCAATTTGCTACAGCAGGGGAAAAACAAATCTTCCTGATCCCTGAGAGGCAATCAGATGTTCCCCGGATCCACTTTACCTATAAATGTTCGCACCCCGTTATATTCTGTACACCAGGGAAAGAATCCAGGCCTTTTAACCACTTCAGCCAGCTCCAGAAGGCTTTATAACCTTCCTGAGCAGGTCATTTTAGGGTATGGCACTGTGTGTAAAACTATACCCAAACAAAATGTTCCTTCTTCCTTCTTTCTTTCTTTATTTATTTTTTTCTGCTATAAAACGCATCAAATAATAAAAAAAAACAAATTTCTTCATCAATTTAGGTCAATTATGTATTCTGCTACATATTTTTGGTAAGAAAAAATCCTATTAAGTGTATATTGATTGGTTTGCGCAAACCAATCGCTTTTTTAATTTTTTTCCCAGTAGTTGTGTGTGTGTGTGTGTGTGTGTGTGTGTGGTTTTTGTTTTGTTTTTTGAGACCAGAGACACTAATATAGTGATCAGTGCTAAAAATTACACTGCACTATTACTGTACTAATGATACTGACTGGGAAGGGGTGTGCGATCAAAGGGTTAAGCGTGTCCCTAGGGGACAGTGTTGCCAACCTAACAGATTGAAATTTACTGACACAACACCCAAGTTATTACTGGCATTTCCAAAAGTTACAAAATAACAGTTTTAAGTGCAAATTTCACTATTTAGGCTACAAACAAGTACAATATGTAATTAGCAATGTGATTTAAGGTAGATGATAAGGCAAAAAACATATTTCTTATTTTATTTTCAATATAGTAAGTAGCTCAGGGACAGGACTCAGGAGGGCAAGAAAATAGAATGGGCGGCACACACATGAAATTGACTCTCACAGTGATACTGACACGACACGTCCCCTCCAATGTCACAGTCTCTCTCCAAGCCAGGCTGTCCCTCCAGTCCAAACAGCACTGATGGTCCTGCTCCTGGTCTGCCTTGCTCCCATCCCGCAGACCCACACACAAGGCTCTGGCCGCTCTGTTTGGCTCCCATGCACCATGACCTCACAGGACATGTTCAGGCACCGCCTCGGCCAGAGCCGCTCGAACACACTGTAGCAGGCACTTGTATGGTCTCGGCTGGCTCTGGGCTGAGCATCACAGCCATATTTTTTTACTGGCAGGAGAACACTGCATGTTGTGTGTGTTTATTTTTTTATTTATTTATTTATTTTCCTGGCTGCCAGTAAAAATACTGACAGTTGGCAACAATACTAGGGGATGCTTTCTAACTGTGTGGAGGATGGACTGACTCGCTGTGTTCTTCCCTGTCAGAACAGTGATCTGCCTTGTTTACATAGGCAGATCACCATTCTTCCCCTCTGGGGAACGATCGGCGGGTATTGGCGGACATTGCTTCTGCTGGACCCATCGGCATGCGCTCCCGCTATCTATTGCACGAAATGATGTACAGGTATGTTCTGCGCAATAGAGCTGCCCTGGTGCGGTATATGTGCGGTGAGTGGTCTTTAACCACTTCAGCCCTGGAAGGATTTACCCCCTGACCAAGCCCTTTTTTGCGACATGTCACTGTGTCGCTTTAACTGACATTTGCGCGGTCGTGCGACATTGTATCCAAACAAAATTGATGTCCGTTTTTTTTCCCCCACAAATAGAGCCTTCTTTTGGTGGTATTTGATCATCTCTGCGTTTTTTTATTTTTAAAGAATATATATATAAAGAAAAACGCGACAATTTAAAAAAAAAGCAATATTTTTAACTTTTTGCTATAATAAATCTCCCCAAAAAAATAATATATAAACAAATTTCTTCCTTAGTTTAGGCCAATGTGTATTCTTCTACATATTTTTGGTATATATATAAAAAAAAAGAGGCAATAAGCATATATTGATTGGTTTGCGCAAAAGTTATCACGTCTTCAAAATAGGGGATAGATTTATGGCTTTTTTTTTTTTTTTTTTTATATATTTATTTAACGACTGCGGCAGACAGATCGGACACTTTTGACAGTATTTTGGGACCATTGGCATATATACATCGATCAGTGTCAGTGCTATAAAAATGCACTGATTACTGTGTAAATGTCACTGGCAGGGAAGGGGTTAAACACTAGGAGGTGATAAAGGGGTTGTGTGTGTTCCCTCAGCGTGTCCTAACTGTAGAGGGGATGGGCTCACTAGAACATGACAGATCACTGCTCCCGATCACTGGGAGCAGTAGATCCCTGTCATGTTGCTAGGCAGAACAGGGAAATGCCTTGTTTACATCTCCCCGTTCTGCCTCTCCGTGCCACGATCGCGAGCCACCGGCGGATATTGATATTGACATCCTCCCGCAGCGCACACCCGCTAGCCGCCGATGATGCAATGAGGTACGGGTACGTTTTGTTCACCTGTGCCACTTTCCCGAAGTATATCAGCGTGAACCCATCGGCAAGTGGTTGAGTAGTTCACTTAGCTATTGAGCTGGCCGGAACTCGCTCTTGAGGGAGTCTATTGCATGTTTTTACAGCTCTTGCTGTAAAGAAACCTTTCTGTATTTGGAGATGATGTAAAGGGCGCCCCCTTTGAATCTGTGGTGACCTTACAGTGAATAACTCAACACCAAGTTCACTATATGGACCGCTTATGTATTTATACATGTTGATCATACCCCCCCCCCCCCCCCTTAATCTTCTCTTAGGACCGAATAAATTCAGTTCCTCCTAATCTTTTATCAGTTTGGTTGCCCTTCTCTGCACTTTCTCCAGTTCCCCGATTTATCCTTTTTGAGAATTGGTGCTCAAAACTGAGCTGGATATTCCAGATGAGGTCTTGCTAATGATTTATAGGGGGGAAATGATCTCTCCCTCTCCCCCCCTCCCCATACAAGAAAGGACCTTGCTCGCTTTGGAAAATGCAGCTTGGCATTGCATTCTATTATTGAGTTCATGATCTACCAAAACTCCCAGATACTCCTTCACTATAGATTCCCCCAGTTGTACTCTCCCTAGTATGTATGATGCATGCATATTCTTATCCCCCAAATGCATAACTTTGGAGACGTTCTGTAAGGACGTTTATTCCACTGCATAGTTTGGTGTCCTCTGCAAAAGACTGAAAGGGTACTTTAATACCAGACCCTATATAATTTTATAAAGATATTAAAGTGGTTGTAAACCCTTAGAAACCACTTTGACCTACAGGTAAGCCTAGATTAAGGCTTACCTGTAGGTCCAAGAAATATCTCCTAAACCTATACAGCGCAGGCGGCGTTCATCTTCGGAGACTTTCGGAGTCTCCTTGTCCTCCCTACTGCGCAAGCGCTGCGCCTGTGCAGTACGGGGCGGACACTATCCGATTGGGGGGGGGGGGGGCAGTTTTTGGCAGAACACCGGCACTTGGGAGCTACAGTTCATTGAGGGAACCATGAATGCTAACATGTACTGTGACATACTGAAGCAGAGCATGATCCCCTCCCTTCAGAGACTGGGCTACAGGGCAGTATTCCAACATAACTACCCCAAACACACCTTCAAGACTACCACTGCCTTGCTAAAGAAGGGTAAAGATGATGGACTGGCCAAGCATGTCTCTAGACCTAAACCCTACTGAGCAGCTGTGGGGGAATCTCAAACTGAAGTGGAGGTGCGCAAGGTCTCTAACATCCACCAGCTCTGTTATGTTGTCATGGAGGAGTAGAAGAGGACTCCAGTGGCAACCTGTGAAGCTCTGGTGAACTCCGTGCCCAAGAGGGTTAAGACAGTGCTAGAAAATAATGGTGACCACACAAAATATTGACACTTTGGGCCCAATTTGGACATTTTTCACTTAGGGGTGTACTCACTTTTGTTGCCAGCAGTTTAGACATTAATGGCTGTGTGTAGAGTTAATTTAAGGGGACAGCAAATTTACACTGTTATACAAACTGTACACTCGCTACTTTACATTGTAGCATAGTATAATTTCTTTGCGTGAAAAGATATAATAAAATATTTACAAAAAATGTGAGGGGTGTACTCACTTTTGTGAGATACTGTACATCCCAGATAGCAAGCAATTGTGCTGCAAGTTTGAAAATGACATGCTAAGCTATTGCTAAATTTGCCGGACTTCACGGACTTCAAGTTGGTTGCAAAATTGCAGCAAATCCTCACTGCATGACTCCAGATAAACATTCTGCAAGTTCTAATTCAGTTATGCTGTTCAATAGTCATCCCACCACAAAGGTCACTGTGACTTGCAGAGCTCTAGACCCACTACTGCAACTGTGCTCTTGCTAGAAACCTGCCATGCAAATTTGTTACAAATTGAAAGTGTCAACAAGAACTTGTGCTGCAAATGCTCTGCAAGTGTACGACTTGCCAGTGAAAATTTGCAGCAAATCCACAGAAATGCAGTTCAGCACTGCCAAAAATTGGTGCCAAGTTATCCTTGCTATCTGGGATAAAAGTTTATGTGGGGAGGTGAGGAGAAGGGTGGAAGAGCTGGGCCGACACAGACAGTAATTGGATACATGCAGAAGAGGAGACGGTTATGACATTCAAGGAGAGAGGGGGGTGTCCTAGAAAAGTGGCTGGTCAGTTTTTCTAGCAATTTAAAAATCGCATGGCAAGTGAATAAAAAATAAATTAAAATTATGGACTTGGGGGGGAAAAAACAGTAAGTAAGCATTTAAAAAAAAATGCAATTTTTAAAGGTGATGACTGGGTCTTTAATTGCACTTTTAGGCAGCCTGACACTGCAGATCTTCTCTTCCTTGCACCACATTCCTTGTGCATGCAGGACCCAAACTCCGTAGCACAAAGGACTGAGAGAACCGGTGTACTCGACAGCATGGTCCAAAAGGAATCTATACTTGCACTCTCCTACTGCTGCAGCCAACACCCATGCAAGTTTTTTTACTTTCATACAAATAAAAACTTGCTCAAGGCTCTAAGCTTCTCGTTTTGTCTGACAATTGAACACTTTGATAAGAATATTGATTTCCCCCTTAGTCTCATGCCAGTAGACATTGCCAGTAATCTATACCCTCCTTTTTTTTTATATTTTGTTATTGCTATAATGCTAAATCACCAGGCAAACCGCTAATTACACAGCTGGAAAACAAGTATGGAAGCTGTTTTCCCTGTCAAAGGATGTGTATTTCTGTCCATCATGTCCTGAGAATTGCACAGCTCTGTTGTGGTGACACTACCGTTGACTAGAAAGGGGGAAAAAAAAATAGTGGTGAAAAATGCATCCTTCTGTTCATTCGGCTCTCTCCCCTTATGAACATGCTCTTGGTCAATACATTTTGCATGCAGTTTATCTGCTCTCAATCCTGCCCCTCCCTCACGTAGTCTGAGTGCTATGTAGGAGATTTTAAAAGGCTGAAATACACATTCAGGTGCTTGCTCTCCTTGCATTAAGGCCAGGTTCACACTGATGCAAATTGGATGTGGGAGAAAACCACATCCAATTCGCATGACAGGAGAGTGTGACCAGCTCTCAATGGAGCCGGTTCACACATCTCCAGGGTGGCTGCGGCGCACACAGCAGAAGGGTCCTGTGTCTTTGGCTCCATTTCAGGTCCAAATTCAGGCAAAAACTCAGGCCTAATTCGTCCCTGAAATGGAGAACAGGGATGCACCAGACCCCTTCTGTGAGCCGCATCCAAAGACCTTGTGAACTCAGCCTAAGGCTTCATTCACACCTGTGTCGCATTTATTCAGGCCTTTTTTTTATTTTATTTATTTTATTTTTTTTTTGAGCGTTCGTGCATTTTTGACCATTTATGTACAGCGCTTCTAAAGCGTTTTCGAGCTTTTGGAGTTTTTTTTTTTTAAATAGCCAGTAGAGAAATAATAATCTGTTTTTATTATTTGTTGCTATGTTTTTCATCGGTTTTTATTATTATTATTATTATGTATTATTTTATTTTTTTTGTAAGGGGTTAGGGTTTCATTTTTATTATTTATTTATTTTTGGTTTGTTGGGTTCATATTTGGGTTAAGGGTTGGGGTATTTTATTTACATACTGGTATTTATTTATTTCCATTTTAATTATTGCAAAAACTAGTGATGAAACACTCAAACGTGTCATAAAATGCACTAAGACTTTCGAATAGAGCATTCCCATGCATATCTGCGGAACAAAAAATGCTTAAATACACCAATTTGCCCAACTCGACCTACAAATAGAGCTGCAAAACCTTTTGAGCTTCAGGTGACTTGTAGTGGAGGTGTGAACCATCTTCATAGCGAAGAATTGATTATTTTTCTCCAATGTTTTGGAGATTCAGCCTAGGTTCATGCTGGTGCGTGCAAAACACTGCATGTGATTTGCACAGGAATCGCACCACATGTGACGGAGTAGAAACCTACTTTTCCATCCGTCATCGGATCGGGTGACGATGGACTCTGCAGTCCGTCGTTGTCCAATCTCCCATAGGGGAGAGCGGCACTCTGACAGGTCCATCCCTGCACAGTGTGCAGAGACATACCTGTCATCTTCCTGCTCAGAGGAGATCGACGGCTGAGCAAGCGGATGTCCACGAGGCGGATTAGCATGGATCCGTCCCGTGTGAAAGAGCCTTAAAGCGGAGGTCCACCCTAAAGTGGACCTTCCGCTCATCGGAACCCCCCCCCCCCCCCTCCGGCGCCACAATTGGCACCTTTCAGGGGGGAGGGGGGTGCAGATACCTGTACAGTACAGGTATCTGCACCCACTTCCGGGATAGCTCTCTGCGGAAAGGGGCGTAGATTACACCCCTTTCCGCAAGTGCCCCGCTGCCTGCTGGGAAAACACACAGATCCCAGAGGCAGCGGGGACCGTCCTTATTGCGCAGCGCGGCTCGCAAATGCGCAGTAGGGAACCGAAGCCGAAAGGCTCCATTTCCTGATTCCCATACCCAAGATGGTGGCGGCAGCACCCGAGAGACGATCTACAGATCGGCTTCGGGTGCCGACATCGCGGGCGCGCTGGACAGGTAAGTGTCACTATTTTAGAAGTCAGCAGCTGCAGTATTTGTAGCTGCTGGCTTTTAACAAAAAAAAAAACGCGGAGTCCCGGCGGACTCCCGCTTTAAGTTGCAGCGCCTAGGTTTAAACACATGGGACAGAATGGGATTTATACATGTTATGCATTTTCATGCAGCAAAGTTGTATTGCATCAACAGGGACAATGAAAGATGGACCCTAGAGCTGCATTTATTTTGTGTATCATATAACTGCCTGGAGTTCAGCTTTAAGGTGTTTCTAAAATCAAAACTTTATTTTGTAATGGATAAAGTAGGATAGAATTAAAACCTGTGTTGGGGGTTTTGCCTCTCTGTATTACCCATTAGGGAGATTTTACTTTCAATTCCTGTCTTGTAGACAAAAACAGGAAGTGACCTTGAATCCCTCCAAAGGGAGGGAGGCCCTTGCTCCGACAATTGTCACTGGAACAAGTGCCCCCATTGAAAGATGTCCCCTTTATTTCTGTTCCAGTGACAACTCAGAATCTTGAATTGTCCTTCACATTTAGTTCCACATCTGAGAGGTCACCTTTCCAGACAAAAGGGGTGATTCTCCCCTTTTGGCGACAACAATAAAAACCTAACAGTTTATAACTCCTCTATCATAAACAAAACGTGCCGTTTTTAGATCCTCTTTTTAAGTTCCATTAACGTTTTCCATTTCCCCAGATGCCGAGAACCTGAATGATTCCCTGTTTGATGAAGAGAACACTGGAGCAGAGCAAATCAGGAATGAAGTAAATGGAAACTGTCCAGCCTCTTCAATTAACGAGGCTAAACTTCATGCCAAAGCCAAGAGACGACTGCGCAAAAATTCTTCACGAGACTCTGGGAGAGGGGACTCTGTCAGCGATAATGGGGAGAACGGCAGGGGGATCCTACCCACCAGTCCAAAAATCAAGCTTATGGACCGCAAATCACGGACCGGGAAAGGGAGGGGGCTGCCAAAGAAAGGTTTGTCAAGCACTGTCCCTTGTTTATCTTTATCATTTGATATAACCGGCTTTATTTACTCCCTGCGCGGTGATCCGTAAGCAATGTTTTGGCAGCTTTGTAAGACGTGTGGGTTTTTTTTTTTATTTATTTTTATTTTTTGGTGTCTGCAGTAAACAATAGATGTGTGATCTTGTGTGCTGGACAGTGTGAGTGATGTTTACATTGTAAGTGTTAACCTTTTGACATTTGCTGAAGTTACGTTATACCTTGCACAATGTTTGGGCTGATCAACATAAAGGCCCCTTTCAGACCTACGGATCCATTTTTACTACTTCGCTTGCTCAGCAGTGATCGCTCCATTGATCCCCACTGAGCCGTCGGATGAGAAGTCTGCCTCTACACTCTGTGCAGGGACAGACCTGTCAGAGCTCCGCTCTCCCCTATGGGGGGGGATCGGATGATTACGGACTGCCTGTCCGTTTTCATCCGATCCGCCAAACGGGTGAAAAATAGGGTTTTCATCCGTCTGGATTTTGCGGATTGGATGTCAGCAGACATGTCACTGCTGACATCCAACGCTCCATAGATCTGTATGGAGCGCCCGTTCAAATCCGCCTGTCAGTTTTTTTTGTTTTTTTGTTTTTTTTTTTTAAGGCGGATCTGAACGGCCCGCACAAAGGGGCCGAATATTTCTGCTGAGAAGGATCAGTGTAACACAGCCTTTGGATATCCAGGGTAGCTGGATACACGATTGCCCCCCTTCCCAGGTACCCTCCTGGGGACTCCAAGCATGACAGCTGGGCAAAAGACTACATTTGCCGGGGCGAATGACAATGGCTGGAATCTGCCGATTTCTTGCAGCTGTTTCAGCCACCTGTGAGTGGCTAGCTGCAGCTGCTGAGCCCTGTACACTTTAATGGCAGGTCATCGGAAGCTGCAGCTATTTGTGCATGTCCACAGGGCTGTCGATTACCTGTGGTGATTGCTGCACAAAGTGCATCACTGCAGGTCATTGCTGGCTGGGTGAACAGCCTCTGATAGCTGTGGCCGCTGCCAACCTATCATCGAAGAATACAAGGCTCAGCAGTCACAGCTAGCAACTCACAGGTGGCTGAAACAGTGTCACGAATCGGCAGATTCTTGACGCTGTTATTCGCACTGGCTTTAGTCACCCATGGGAATGTAGCCTTAGGACTCTTTCACACAAGGCGGATCCGTAATGATCCGCTCCATCGATCCCTGCTGAGCAGGAAGATGACAGGTCCCTCTCTGCACACTGCGCAGGGACGGACCTGTCAGAGCACCGCTCTCCCCTATGGGAGATCGGATGAAGACGGACCGCAGAGTCCGTCGTCGCCCGACCAGATGACGGATGGAAACTTAGTTTTTTTTTCCCTCTCTTGCACTTTTTTGGATCGCAGCGGGTCAGATGTCAGTGGACATGTCACCAATGACATACGAAGCTCCATAGACCTCTAAACGGATCGTCCATGTGAAAGAGCCCTTACAGTTGTTTTGAGAGATGCCTGTCTGGCTAGCTTAGCCCGTACACCACAACCCAGGGATTTAACTTGATTCAGTTCTTCAACCTCATTGTTGCTGTTTTGAACTGTGACCAGGTGCCTCTGTGTGCACTCAGCTCAGCCCAGTAGGGACTCCTATTGTAGAGTCTATTGACCTCTGTAGTAATAGTAGCACTACTAGGGTGTACATTTGTGTTTTGTAAGTGCGGCCGGGGGTGCTTAGGCAGTTTCTCTATCTTTTTTGCCACCCTTTATTGTGATGTCGTCAAGCCGCTGCTGGAGTCTTTAAAGTGGTTGTAAACCCTTACAAACCACTTTGACCTACAGGTAAGCCTAGATTAAGGCTTACCTGTAGGTCCAAGCAATATCTCCTAAACCTATATGGTTTAGGAGATATTTGCCCGAAAACGGGCACTGCTGTCTACGGCGCATGCACATGTAGACAGCGGCACGCAGGCGCACTGAGCGCGGCATTCTCAGCGACGGAGCTGCCACGCGTGTTGGCTCCCGTGCGCATACGCGGGAGTGACGTCATCGCGGCTTCGCTGAATGACAGCGGTGGAGCTGCGAGACCCCACCAACAAGATGGATGCGGCGGACTACAGGGGACAGCGGCGACTTCACTGGCTCCTGTGTCAGGTAAGTGACACATAATGGGCTACTATGCGATGCATAGTAGTCCATTATGCTTTGCCTTTGCAGGGAATGAAAGAGGAAGTAAATTCATCAGGGTTTACTTCCTCTTTAAGAACCTGTTAGGACCCATAGACAGTCAATGGGAAGTGTCTTCATCAGCAGACAGTGATCTGGGCATCTGGAGACAGCCCTTTGTACAGTGCAGTCTAGGAGAAAGAAGACTGGGGACCTAGTAGTTCACGTAACCTCAGGTTCATGTAAGTATTTGGGGAATTCCATTTTTTTTGTTTCATCCACAGGGAGATTAGATGGAGTGAGATGCGATGGGTACATTTTAGTGGGTCACTGGCTGAATGTACATTTTAAATAAGGCCTTAAGATGCAAAAAGAGGTCACTGGAACATTTTAAAAGGATAACAAATCATTGCTGTAACTTTGTCCTGTGTGTGTGTTTTTTTTTTTTTTTTTTTTCCCCTTAGGTGGAGCTGGTGGCAAAGGTGTATGGGGGACACCAGGGCAGGTTTATGATGTAGAAGAAGTTGATGTCAGAGATCCAAATTATGAAGAAGACCAGGTATGCTCTGGAGCTTCAAATGTAAAAAAACTAATTATTAAGTTGGCTAAAGTAAACTAGTTTAATGGAGGCCATATTTCTTACCCATACAGTCTGGGGCCATGACCCTGCACACCTGTTTGTGTGTGTGTTTTTGTTTTGTTATACACTTGAAGTGGATGTAAATCCTCTCCTATACCCAGTGAAGTGAACATCCTCAGGTGATACACAGGGATGAAAGCAATCTCCCTACATAAACTTTTTTACACGTATATCTGCTTTCTTCAGCTTTATATATACTTTAGAAAGTGTAGATTGTTACAGATTTTCTCTTCCTGTTCAGCACTGAGAGTCAATTATTGGTATACAGCCAAGACAGCTGACTCAAGGAAAGGCACCACACCCCCCCTCCACATTGGCAAAGGAAGGAAGTAATGTGAAGAGCTGTGCTGTGAGAAGTCAAGCTTTCTGCTAATCTATTTATAGCGACCTCCCATGACAAACTTCAGGCTGCTTTTATCGCAACCTTGGAGAACGTGTCAGAAGTTATCAGGCTGATAACAGAGCTACGAAACACTCGAGACTCAGTGCATGAAGAGTGATAAGAAAACACTACAGATACTTGTGCCCAGCTCAAATTTCATGAATCGGGTTTACACCCCCTTTAGTCTGAAAATCTTACACACCAAATAGTGCAAGATGATTCTACTATCTATGCAGTCATCCTGTTCCTATAGTAATACCGACTTTCTGAAAGTCTTCATTTGTATGCACTCAGGCACATTCCACACCTTTCCTCCACCCCATGACAATTCTTTAGTTTATCTATAGGTCACTGAGGCCTATAGTGAGATTTTCACCCACTACTCTACTGAAAAAAAGCTTGTTCACAAAACTAAATAAATCCGGTTCAAATATAGCTATAAAAATTCAGAGAAGTGACTCCTATACCTTCCTTTTAGAAAATCTATAATGCACTTTGATAGTGTATCCTGTATTAACTGTTTCTTTGTAAAATAAAGATTTAATATTGATAGCTAAAGCAAAGGATATGACAGTCGAATAACGTATAAATTGAAAAGAAAAAAAGATTTTACATGTTAAAGGCTTACTGTAAAAACACACTAGGGCAAAAAAAAAAAAAACCTAATGCATTACCACCATAACCATTTATTAAAAACAGTCATACAAAAGAAGATAAAATGAGGCTTCACAAACCCATCTCCACAGATGGGACAGGTATCCTCAACCAATGCCACACGGTGGAGAAGCTTGCATGTTTTTGGGGGACAGGCCCCCATTCTCGGAGATAACCCAGCCATGCAGTGAGTCGCTAAGTGTTTGAACAGCCAAGACACACCCCACTCAACGAGCACAAGGGTGGGGTTGTCCCTGACTAGTGACAGCTTCCTCAATGACAAAAAAACAAACAAACTTGCAATCTACATCAATACTTTAAACAAAAAATTGTGTTTTGTGTGCATTTTACAGGGCCTCTGCTTTTAAAAATATACGAAAAAAAGCCACCTTCAAGGCAATGTTATAATGTGCTAGTATGCGGCGCATACTAGCACATTATGAAATGCTTACCTTAGAATGTCACCACTGGCAGGGCTTCCATCCTCACCCAGTCTTCCTTTTGGGTTTGTGGCCTCCGGCTGTATGAATTGCCGGGGTCGCAATGGCGTCACTCGCACATGGGAGGCCTGGCCACGGCACAGAGCTCTGAAGGTATGGCATGGTTTCAGGGTGCATGCATGCAGTGGCGAGGTCACTGGCTGTATCCTGTGTGAAACACTGAAAGTTTAGGAGATATTCACTGTAGCTACAGGTAAGCCCTTATTATAGGTTTACCTGTAGGTACAAGTGCAAAATGGGACTTTACTACCACTTTAAATATAAAAAACTGCGGAAAGTTTCTGAAGACTCCTTGTATAATTAATCGTGGGCTCTAAGAAGTTTTCTGGCAAAAAAAAATTTGTTTTGGTTTTAATGTGTCTGAAAAGATAGAACAACATACTGCCCCAAACATGAAGAGGTTAAACGGTTTCCTAACAAATGTGGTTTGAAAACTTCTGCTCTGCTGCTGTTTGGGAGAAGAAAAAAAAAAGAAATGAAACTACATGTTCCCCCTACGTTTTTTTTTTTTTTTGCAAGAAAAATTCACATCTGTTACATCTGGCACCCCAAGTTAAAGGTATCTTGGGGTGCCAGATGTAACAAAAAAAAAAAGCTGTTATTGAATGGCGAGAATGTTTCACCAAATAAGAGATTTATTTTTACAAATGTACATTTTACCAAAAAGAAACTAGAAACTGAGAAGTCAGCGTACCTTGTGGCATTGTTGCAGAACATATCCTATAAGAAAACCGCTGACAAAACCACTTTCTGTACAGATGCAGCCGTACCTGTTCACTCACACAACCGTGATTTGGTTCCTTGGACATCACACACAGAATACAGATACAAAGCAAAGAGGATGCTGTGAGTTCAAGAAAGGGAGCTACAGGACTAAAACCCTAACGTGCAAATAAATAAGTAATAAAGAACCAGCCTATCAGATGCAATCACTATTCAGACAGCTGCTGGTACTGTGGCTGTCTACATACAATAGCCCACAGGGTAAGATTCCCTGATCAATGCTGTTTAGCGTGGATGAGTGGAATCAGTTGTTTTCTAAATCAAAGCATGATTAGCTAGCCTTATATTGCTTGCTAATAATATATGTGGAATATGATGCAGTAAGAATAGGCCAAATAATACATGTACATTGTAACTGCATTATACAAATGATGCATACATGACGTGCAAAGTTGCAATAGGCAGAGCAGTCAGAGGCTACCGGGTCCCTTCCCAAAGTTTTGGGGTAATAGTGTATGCCGTTCTCAAGGGAGACCTGCTCTGCTAGTGGCTATTTTACTTTGCACTCCTTCATGTATTACTTCACGTTTTGTATAGGCAATCATACCTGTGCTTTGGTTTATTGTTATTTGCCTTTTGTTCTATACAAACTAACAAGCTATGTAAGGTAACATTTTCTTTACCCTTCATATTAAATGCAGATTGTACTGATATAAGATGTGCTGATTCTTTGTCACCTGTTTTGTTTACCTCACACTTGTGACCAGGACTGCTTGTGCGGCTGTTTTTTTTCTTTTTGCCCATTTTGTTGTGTGCTGCAGATCCCTGTGCCAGTTGAAGTGTTGAAGGGATTGAGCTTTTGTATTTCATGTTTAATAGTTCAGCACTCTGAGAGAAAAGCCAGGGTCCCACTTTGTTTGCTCTGCTGCGTTTGCTGATTATGCATTTTTTTCCCTCCTGTGAATTTTTATAGGAGAGCTGTGTTTACGAGACGACCGTGCTTCCCCTGGATGAAAACGCATTCGAAAAGTCTGTCACACCGATCATGCAGGAGTATTTTGAACATGGCGACACAAATGAAGTTGCAGTACGTTATCCTAGTTTTTATTTTAAGTTATGGGTATTACAGGGCCACTGAATAAAAATGTAATAGTGAGAGTTTGTTACATGCTCATGGAGCAAAGGGATCAGTATTGCAAAAGCTACTGTGTTCTCATAACTGCATGAGATTACAGTGGTATTAAACCCAAGGCCAAAAAATGGAATATGTTTCATGCAGCTTACCAATCTTTAGGTGTTATGGCTGCATTTGTTTCTTTATTTTATTTTTTATTTATTTTTTGGTCATCTGGCCAGTAACACACCTCCAATACAATGATGTATAGCGCGTCATTCACGTCGTAAGTCTGAGTGGTCGTTAACAGGTACGTCGCTAAATGAGGAGTATCTGTATATACACATGCGATCCTGCACTTCTGGGTAGGGGGGGCGTGCGCTGCTTCTGCTGTGATTTTGTTACAGCAGAAGCCGATCTGTGGGTGTCCGGTCAATGGATTTCCTCCGGCACCCGCTGATCAACCACGAGGAGACACATTGACGTGAGCTCTGCATATGTAAACAATGCAGAGCTCTGTCCTGTCAGTAGGGATGTGCTGGATTTTGTTTCCCTGCAAAGCCAGCACGTCCCTTAGTAAAAGCAGCACACTGTAGAAAAAACACTGGTTAGTCACACACTTGGGCTATGTTTCCACTACTGCGTCCCCAAAGTTGCGCAATTTTTTTTTATTACCGCAATTTTTTGTCAGGACTTGAGGCAATGCCTGTGCAAGTCGCATCAAAGTGGGACCAAAGTAGTGCAGGGACTACTTTGATGTCGCTGCGTCTTGAAGGCACACAAATATGAACGGTACTCGTTGGAAATCATGGGGTACGACTTGTCATGCGACTTTTTAGTCCCAAATCGCATGAAAAGTCACACTAGTGGAAACCTAGCTTTAACCCTTTGATCAACAAGACGAAACAGAATGGCGTATGAGAGGGTACCAAAACACCCTTAAAACAAGAGTCTACAAAGTTCAGGAAGTATACGTATGCAGCATTAGTGGCCGCTCCCTTGAGAGTGAAGCAGTCTCTGCAAGAGCAAAGGAGAAAAGCAAGGTGTGCTAAAAACAAAGTGTAGCAGAGGGCGCAATGAATGGTATATTTAATAAAAAATCGGCAGATAGATCTATATAATTTAAAAAAAAAATTTTGAATAAAGATCACTAGACATATAACCGTATAATATTGTGGTCACTCGGCGGGTCCCCAGTGGATGGTGGTATGTAGATGTTGACATGAGCAGAACAACCGGCTGGACATCCTGTCTTGTCTCAGAACCAGCATGAAACACACTCTGAGTTGCATTGGAAGGGATGCCAGAACAAGCAGATAACGTTTCAAAGCATCCACTTCTTCGCCAGAGCTAAATGGCTAGTGATCAAGGTGTGTGTGTGTGGTGTGTGTTTGTTTTTGTTTTTTTTGTTTTTTTATTTATTTTTTAATAATAATAAAAAATGGTGATCAGATACCACAAAAAAAAAAACATAAATTTTTTTTTATGTACAGTGTTGCTTGACTGTGCAATTGCTAGTTAAAGTAACGCAGTGCCGTATAGCAAGAAAGGGCCTGGTCATGAAGGGGGATAAATCTTCCAGAGGTCAAATGGTTAACATGCTTTAGGTTTAATAACACATTTTGGTGTTTTAAAAGTCCAAATATAAATATATTATGCTGCAGGAAAAGGGGGGGGGGGCGCGAGAGCCCCTTAATATCCATACCAGACCTGAAGAGCCTGATATGGGATTTGGGGGGACCCCCACGCAAATTTGTTTTAATTTTGGTGCAGGGTTCCCCTTTAACTGCTTAAGGACTGCCTCACGCGATATACGTTGGCAGAATGGCACGGCTGGGCACAATCTCGCATATCTGTACGTTGCCTTTAAGTGCCCAGCCCTGGGTCGCGAGTGCGGCACACTCGCGACCCGGTCCTGAGCTACGTAGCTGCGGGACCCGCGGACCCGATCGCTGCCGGTATCCCGCAATCGGGTCACAGAGCTGAAGAACGAGGAGAGATAAGTGTAAAACGAACCTCTCCTCGTGCTTCCTAGTGAGGCTGTCACTAATCGTCTGTTCCCTGTTATAGGGAAAGATGATCAGTGACATCAGATGCCAAGCCACGCCCCCCTACAGTTAAAAAAAACACACACACATACTTAACCCCTACACTGCCCCCTAGTGGTTAACCCCTTCACTGCCAGTGACATTTTTACAGTAATCGGTGCATTTTTAATCGCACTGATTGCTGTGGTAATGCCAATGGTCCCAAAAATATGTCAAAATTGTCCGACTTGTCCACCATAATTTCAGTCACAATAAAAATCGCTGATCGCCACCATTACTAGTAAAAAATTATTAATAAAAATGCCATAAAACTATCCCCTATTTTGTAGATGCAATATCTTTTGCGCAAACCAATCAAATGCTTATTGCGATTTTATTTATTTTTTAACCAAAAATATGTAGAAGAATACATATCGGCCTAAACGGAGGAAAAAAATGTTGTTTTTTGGGGGGGATATTTATTATATTAAAAAAATATAGATTTTTTTTTTTTTTTTCAAAATTGTCGCTCTATTTTTGTTTATAGCGCAAAAAATAAAAACCGCAGAGGTGATCAAATACCACCAAAAGAAAGCTCTATTTGTGGGAAACAAAGGACGCCAATTTTGTCTGGGAGCCACATCGCACAATTGTCAGTTAAAACGATGCAGTGCCGAATCTCAAAAAGGGGCTTGGTCCTTTAACTGGAAAATGGTCCGGGGCTTAAGTGGTTAATATTCATACCAGACCCAAAGGGCCTGGTAATAGACTGAGGGGATCCCATGCCTTTTTTTTTTTTTTTTTCTCAATTAATTTTATCTGTGTTCCTGGACGAGTAGTTTTAAATGACTTCTAAAAAAGGAAAAAAAAGTCATTTTGTGCAGGGACTGTTCTAAACACAGGAAAAAACTGGTGCACACAGAATCTGGCACTGCTGTGCACAGTAACCAATCCGATTCCAGCTTTTATTGTCCAAGCTTAATTGAACAAGCTTAAGTTAGAAGCTGAATGGTTACTATGCACGGCTGCACCAGATACCGCATGCAGTTTTAGTGAGGCTCGATTCACATATATGGGATTTGGATGCGATTTTTAACCGCATCCAATTCGCATAACATGTGAATCGGACCGGCTTTCAATGGAGCTGGTTCACACATGTCCAGGGCGGCTGCAGTCCATTTCTGAAAAGGGTCCTGTGTGGGGGTTTTTTTTTTTTTTTTTTTTTTTTTTTTTTTTGGGGGGTCCAGTTTAGGTGTGAATTCAAGAAAAAATTTGAACCAGTGCACAAATTTGCACTGGACTGCAAACTGCAGCCGGACATGTGTGAACCTAGCCTAAATCTCTTCCAGTATTTCAGAATAGGTGATGTGACACCCTTTCCTCCACTTTCACCTCTTTCCGTCTGCGATATAGCCGAAAAAGATGGCTACAGGTGGGGGCCTCCAGTTCTGGGAGGACATCCATGGACATCCTCCCGCGGGCATCAGTTGCGCTCTTTGACTGCTGTGTGCTTTGGACACAGTTGATCGCAGATCAGGGTAAAGGGCCAATCACAGTTGCCAGAAAGATTTTACATCTGGTTATGAAAACTCGTTCGAATTGGAGCCAACAATCTACGAGGTACAGAGCGGAGGGTTCCATAAAATAGTGGACAGCTCACCTTGTGTCTTTTTACTGGCACAAACATTTATGACCAATTTTTTATGGGCAGTCGGGAAGAAAACTTTTTTTTTTTTTTTTTTTACAACCCTCAGTGACTCCTTTTATCCCATCTAACCACTCCATGTAAAAGCTGTTATAAGCTCTTTATTCCTTCCTGCACTCTACATAGTCTCACTTTCCATCCTGTATACCTTTCCTGACTGGCTGCAATTATTGTGTGTGTGTGTGTGTGTGTGTGTGTGTGTGTGTGTGATTTTTATTTTTTTTTTTGTGTGCTGACATTAGCCTAGCAGATACTATTTTTGAGAAAAAGTATAAAAGTTTGATTCAGTACTAAAGTCTACTGTCTGAGTCCTTGGCTTTTCTAAATAATTGTAATAGGCTGCCACTGGGGTTGGTTACATTTCTGAAATAATTCTATTTTCATCCTGTAAGGAAGACGGCTATGATTGTAGGACCCCCATGTGATTTGTGATGAAATGTATTCCAGTAGAGAGGGAAGGAAAGGACTCTTATCTGCGGCACAGTTTCTGCTGGGGAACAATTCCCGGCGGGGTGTAGCCGTACATTCCAGAGCTCTTAGCCTTTTCTGCACCAGTTTGTGGCTGGTCCTTCTGCCAGCTGTTATGTTCACATACCCAGCCACGCTCGGCACGGTTTAGAATGAAGCAGCCAAATGCAGCAGGGAAGGATCTCGCAAACCCAAAGTGATCTGATTTACAAAGCAAATATTTAAGATACTAACATATGTTCCCTATTTCCTGCATGCACAAGGAGTGTTACAAATAACCTGCCACTTGTTTAATTTGTCTGTTGGATCTCTCAGATTAGGGCCTCTTGTTTTGTGCCATAATTATGCTTTTACAGCTGTTTTATGTTATGTTCATAATTCCTAGTTTGTTGGGGTATTGATGATGATAAAGAGATCTGTCATGTTTTAAAGCTGTAACATATCTGTGTGTTACAAATTATGTCTCTAATGGCAGGCCTTTAAGACTAGAACCAACCCTAGGGCATAAAAACAAAAAATGTTTGGTCCGCTCCTAGTGCAGTAGACCCCTAATGTGAGTATGAAGATAACATTTTTATAAGTTGTTCTGAGAAATGCAGGTGATGACACAAGAGTATCAGTGTCCATAAACATGCAGACTTCCTGAGGGAACCTATACACTGTGACCAGCAGGAATAAAGCCATATCGGTCCAGGAAGAGCAGTGAAGGGTGGCACCTGTATGATGTTGAGGAGTGGCATCCTTGTTGCTCAGTGAATGCTGATGAAGCTCCTCCCTCGTCCTGGTTGTGTCACAGTGCACAGTTCTAGTGTGCATTTTACATACATTGGGGGGTTATTTACTAAATACAAATCCACTTTGCACTTGGAAGTGCAGTCGCTGTAGATCTGAGGGGGACATGTAAGGAAAATAAACAGCATTTTAGCTTGCATATGATTGGATTGATAAAATCAGCAGAGCTTCCCCTCATTTCAGATCTACAGTGACTACATTTCCAGTGCACTTCCAAGTGCACTTGTAGTGCAAAGTGGATTTTCCTTTAGTAAATCAACCCCATCATGGCTTTGTTTGGTAAGAAATAATAGAGATATAGGTAGCTGAAGCTATATGCACATTTCAGCTTTAAAGTATCAGTTTATCTTTTGAAAAAAAAATAATAATTTGAATGCAAATATTTATTTTTCTTATTTAATTTTTTGCAGGTAAAAAAATGTGCATTACGTTTTTTTTTTATTTTTTTTTTTTTTTTATTCCCTAAAAAAACCTTTCCTAAGAAATTTGTGGTGTTTATTATTTTAACATTTACAATATAGGGGAATTTTATTCCTCAATATCTCTATGCAGTGGTAAATATAAATAACCAACTATATGGTTAGGGAGAAAACTCTAATCCACTCTGAGAATAACAGACAGAAAGGTTGAATCTGGTAAATTATTATCAGACGCAAGATCAATTTTTTTTTTTTTTTTTTTTTTTTTTTTATCTAAAGGAAAAAAAAAATTTGAAGATTTTCAGGCAGAACTGTCATATATTATGTATGACATACTACCTTGTCATAGGCAGGTGGCTTCATAAAGGCTACCTGCGCCTGCTGTCACTTATGCTGGCCATACAAAAACCATGTCTTTCTTTCAAAATGAATCTCTGAGCTCTGCAGAAGAGGGGACACCCCTTGAAATGCATCAGCTTTCTTTACATTTCACATCCCAAAACTGTTACTGGTCACAGTGGCCAGTGGATCTTGCTGGGTGGAACTAGTGGGGGATTTATACAATTTGCTAGATTTTATCATTTGTGAGTATTAACTTCTTGATATATTAAAGTGTTGCAAAGGTAATGCGCAAGGCTGGTGCGTCCTCTGTTCTTCTTTTTTTTTTTTTTTTTTTTTTTTTTTTTTTTTCTTTTAGCATTTCTTTTTGGGTTTCCCTTGACCTGTGGCGAGTGGCAGCACAGCTGCTGTGGTGGCTCGAATACTCATGATTTTAATCAGCCACACAGTTATTTCTTAAGCGCAGGAACATTAATTTTCCTTTTTATAGTATTGCGTGCCTCTATAGCAAAAGCACTGTAATTCCTGATATGTAAACAAATCATGCATTCTGCATGCAGGCCAACTAATCGGCTGGCTGATTAATCCATTATGATAATAGTTGATAACTATTACATAATCGATTCATTGTTTCAGCCCTACTGCAAAGCATTGAACCTGCAATCTGCTGATCGTGGGTGTAATCTCCGGATAGCGGTCTGCCTGCACCTCATACGGGCAGGCAGTTTTTTGAGAGCAGGAAGATCAATGGACTATGAGAAGTTGGGGAGGGGGGGCGGCAGGGGGGGGGGGGAGAGGTTGCAGATGTGTTCCACCCAAAAAACAATGGGACATGTAACATGTTCCAAAGGTGATATTATCCTTTAAAAACTGGGATATAGATGAGCTCTATTTTCTCTGAAAAAGTTAGACTCTGCTGTCACACCATTTATTTAACCAAATACAGTGTCTCCTCATAAGATTATATGTACATTTTCCTAGTGTAGACATTTAAAAGCCCTGAGACTGCTGCTGCCATCTTGGATGGGATGTCAGCAGCCCTAGCAGAGGCAGAACTGTCAAGTGACATTCTGTAGCATTCTCCTTTGCCCTTCCTCTAGAAGATGCATAAAAGTTTATGTAGAGAGGGGAGGGATGGAGGAGCTGGCCCAGCAGAAACAGTATTTTAGAATGTCCCAGAAGAGGAGAGAGCTATGATGATCAAGGAGGATCTGTGCCAGAAAACTGACTAGAAACTGAGGTATTGGGACACCTGTCTTTACATGCACATGAACTTTTATGTCGTCTTAGTCCGTAGGGTTCAATATTGGGCTGGCCCACCCTTTGCAACTATAACAGCTTCAACTCTTCTAGGCAGGCTATCCACAAGGTTTAGGAGCGTTCCTCCACCTCAGACTCGCTCATCCATGTCTTTATGGACCTTGCTTTGTGCACTGGTCCGACTCATTTAGTGGAGGGGGTATTATGGTGTGGGGTTGCTTTTCAGGGGTTGGGCTTGGCCCCTTAGTTCCAGTGACGAGAACTCTTAAGGTGATTACATACCCAGATAGTTTGGACAATTTCATGCTCCCAGCTTTGTGGGAACAGTTTGGGGGTGACCCCTTCCTGTTCCAATATGATTGGACACCAGTGCACAAAGAAAAGTCCATAAAGACATGGATGAGCGAATTTAGGGTGGAGGAACTTGACTGGCTTGCAGATAGTCCTGACCTCAACCAGATAGAACACCTTTGGGATGAATTGGAGCAGAGACTGTGAGCCAGGCCTTATGACAGAAAATGGAAAAAAAATGTTCGCACTCTGAATAATGCCTTTTAATGAATAAAGCTTGATCCATACATCAGAGACACATGTCCATATTATACTGACGCGTTTCACACTGTTAAAGGTGCTTAATCATGGCGAATGAGAGCCAGGCCTTCTCGTTCAACATCCATGCCTGACCTCACAAGTGCTCTTCTGGAAGAATGGTCAAACATTGCTAAACCTTGTGGACAGCCCTCCCAGAAGAGTTGAAGCTGTTATAGCTACAAAGGGTGGGCCAACTCAATAGTGAACCCTATGGGCTACGATTGGGATGCTGTTAAAGTTCATGTGCTTTTAAAGGCTGGCGGCCAAATACATTTGACAATATTGTGTATTTGAGGGTGGTAGCACCTGAATCACTGTTGACTGTGACAGTTTCCTATATTTTAGGTAGTGTGAATGCGGCACACCCTCTGTGTCCATTACAGGGGCTTTCCGCTCTCGTTTAACTGGTTTTATATTATAGGGAATGCAGCAGGTGGAGCTGGGATGCATAAGTGGGCTGGAACACCCAGAAGTCTAAGGTGGGAAGGAAAATAACTGGAGATCAGGAAACAGGGAGATCTCATCAATGTTGTAAAGCGCAAACTGTTGGCGCTATATAAATCCTGTATAATAGATGGAGTCCCCAGGATACATACAAAAAAAACAGGCACTTCCACCAGTATAACAACTCCTTTTTGGGGGAAGGGTAACATTAAAAATCTGTATATGGCTAGATTTCATCATTATGCAATTTCAATTTTGTCTGCAGGAGATGTTAAAGGATTTAAACCTTGGGGAAATGAAAAGCGGTCTCCCAGTTCTGGCAGTGTCCCTGGCCCTGGAAGGAAAAGCTAGTCATCGGGAGATGACATCGAAGCTGCTGCACTATCTGTGCGGCACGGTGCTCAGCGCAGAAGATCTGCTAGCCTCATTTGACAAACTGCTTCAAGAGCTGCCTGAACTTGTCCTGGACACACCCAAGGCACCACAGGTTTGTATGCACCTTATGTGAGCTGAAGAGAAATTCCACTTTGAGTTCTATTCTAATGTCAGCTGGGTGTGGAGGGAATTAAAATAAGGTGCTGGTTTTTCTCCTTGTACGTTAAACAGAGTGACAGGCTAGACAATAGAGCTGTCTTCATATACATACCTCTCTCATTGTGTATTTTGGTTTGATCCCTAGTAGAGACCAGTAAGAACTACTTACACAACTCGGGGAAGAAATCAATTCTAGAGCATTCAGAATCCAGTTAGTTCAATCATGGAGCCAGTAGGCATGCTTTTAAAGGGACACTGTCACTTTACCCATTTAGTGTAAAAGTGCTTCCTGAGGGATGAGATGGAAGGCTGGTAGTAACCATATGTAGAACAATCCGACAGGCTGGTTGTACACAAGTTGACCAATCAACTTGGGTAGAATCAGTCTGCCCATACATGGTTTGAATCTTGGCTGGTCCCTGCTAAACCGGCCAAGATTTGAACAGTCTATGGCCGGCTTTAGTGTGTAAGGTGCTCAGGTCCCAGGCAGTCAAGCATATTTAAAAATTTTGCCACACTAATAATAATGTGATACAAAACACACCAATAAAGTGAAAATAATAATAATGTGGGTCCACTTTTTAAATACGATGAAATAAGATGAGAGTAACAGTCCCAACACAAGGCTGTAAACCTACCTCTTTGTGATAGAAGGTATCAACAAAATTCCATATTCACCATGTGGGCCATCACCAACATCTGAATGGACACTTACCAGAATCAATAGACTCTACTACGGAGTTGATTTGGCCTGCAAACCGTATCATATTATACGATGTTGGGACCCATGTAATTTAACCAGATCCTCATGATATCTCTAATTCAACAGTAATGTATTAGATATACATGGCAACAGTTGTAAAGGATTCCTCCATAAAAATCAAAATAGAAATGCCCACATAGTTAGAATCTGTAAAACACTTTTTTATTAAAAGTAAAATGTAAGACGACTCGCATGTGGGTCAAAAAAAAGCACAGTTTTGCTGGCCAATTCAGTTCTGTAATAGTCCATTGAGTCTGGTAAGGGTCGTCCATTCAGTTGTTGATGGCCTGTGGTGAATATGGAATTTTGTTGACGCCTTCTATCACACAGCGGTGTATACAGCCTTGGATTGGGACTGTTGCTCTCATCTTATGTATTTAAAGTGGACTTTGATTATTATTATTTCAATTTTTTTTTCACTTTATTGGTGTGCTTTGCATCACGTTATTAGTGCGGCAGAATTATGTTTATTTAATCGATTGCACAATGTGTCTGACTGTCTTTTTTGCCAGTGTCTTATTTTGCACCTGCCAGCGGTTTCTATTATAAATGAGCATATTTCAAAGTATTATAAATATAAGATCCAATGTGCGGTAATGCCCTCTCCTCAGCAAACCACAGCCATAGGGCTTGTTCACACTTGACTACATTAACAAATGCTCCAATAGTGTTAGTATGGGCGTTCGACTTGCATTATTGAGCTTTAGTATGAGCACTAGACTGGCGTTTTACAAGCGTTAATGTTGAGTAAAAAATGCTCCCCAAACGTCCTATGGGCAGTTTTGAAGTGTTTAAGGAGTGTTGAGGCACATTAAAACAACTCGACAAATGCCTGTTCCATCACAGGAAATAAACTAACACCCCACAACTGCACCGCAACTGCCTGCCAGAGTGTTTGCGAAGCATTACCATAGACTTGAATGGGAGGCGTTGAAAGGCTTCAAGTGCATCCTGTCTCGACATGAGGCTTCAATTTTGAAACAACGTTAATGGTTCATGTTTTATCATGATTAAAGCGGGAGTCCGCCTTTTTTTTTTTTTTTTTTTTTTTTTTAAAAGCCAGCAGCTACAAATACTGCAGCTGCTGACTTTTAAAATAAGGACACTTACCCGCCCAGCGTGCCCGCGATGTCGGCACCCGAAGCCGATCTCTCGATCGTCTCAGGTGCTGCCGCCGCCATCTTTGGTATGGGAATCAGGAAGTGGAGCCTTGCGGCTTCATTTCCCGGTTCCCTACTGCGCATGCGCGAGTCGCGCTGCGCAATAAGGATGGTCCCCACTGTCTCTGGGATCTGTGTGTTTCCCAGCAGGCAGCGGGGACCTTCGGAAAGGGGCGTATATTCTGCGGAAAGGGGCGTAGCTTCTGCAGAATCTATGCCGGAAGTGGGTGCAAATACCTGTACTGTACAGGTACCTGCACCCCCCCCCCACCTCCCCCCTGAAAGGTGCCAATTGTGACGCCGGAGGGGGGGGAGGGTTCCAATGAGCGGAAGCTCGACTTTAGGGTGGACCTCCGCTTTAAGCACAAGATGTATGTGTGAAATGCATCTACGTAACCACAGTTTGGTGTCTTTGGTGTTATCTTTGTGAAACAAAATTAAAAGGCAATCGGAGTACTGGATGTGCAGCCATTTCTTTCTTCTTTCCACATTTCCCATGGAGCCGGCCCGGGGCTAGCACTCTGCAAGATACTCCAATCGGCCTGATCTTTATACACCTGGAGCAGCGGTTCTTTTTCTTGAGGAACTTGATTGGTCTGCACAGAGCCCTGACCTCAACCCTACTGAACACCTTTGGGGTGAATTGTCCAGGTCTTCTCATCCAACATCCGTACCTGACCTCACACATTCTTTTTTGGCTGAATGGGCACAAGTTCCCAAAATCTTGTGGAAAGCTTTCCCAGAAGAGTGGAGGATTTCATAGCAGCCTTTTTTTCTGAGAAGAATGAAAACATTAAAAATCTTAATCTTGTCTTTGCAGCTGGTGGGTCAGTTTATTGCCAGAGCAGTTGGTGATGGGATTCTGAAAAGGAGCTACATGGAGAGTTATAAAGGCACGGTGGACTGTGAACATGCCCGGTAGGATTCATGTGTTATATATATATATATATATACTTTACTTTTTCTTTTTTTTTCTTCTTTTTTTTTTTTTTTGGTAATGTATTTTGATAGGCTATTGTGTGGCAGTCAGCAATCTCCCAATAGGGGTTTGGGGAGCAACAAGACAGGATAAACCTGTTGCGGGGCCAAAAGTAGTCAAAAAGCAACTGAAGTTATTTGGGTATAACGTGGCGTCATGGCCAACCATTGTAACACTGAACTGTATGTTCTGTCTCCAGCGCTGCCTTAAGCCGGGCAACAATTCTGCTGACCATGAGCAGAGGAGGAAGAAGCAGAATTGACAGCGTTTGGGGGACTGGTGGAGGTCAACAGCCTGTTAAAAATCTGGTTAAAGAGGCAAGTATGCATTTTTGCTTATTAGGTATGAAATAATTACTGTTCATGCTTGCAAAATTTAGCAGATTGGATGATTTAATAGGTAAAAATGATGCACCAAAATTTCAGCTGCCAAAAAATAGGGTTTTCAGCATTGTGCCAAAAGGAAAAAAAAGTGCCAATAATGGCTGCTAAAAACAAAACAAACAAAAAAAACACCCATGATTTTGCAGTGATTTTAACTTGCTTGTGGTTTGTGACACAAAAAATGCATCAAAAACGCAACATGGTGCAATTTTGATGCATTTCATTAAGAAGGTGCATTTTTGGTTTAGTTTGCCAAAAATGCAGCAAGCAGAATTTTTAACACCGCTTCAGAAGGTGCTGCTAATGGCCAACGATAAATTTATATTCATTTAACCACTTCCCGCCCGGTCAAAGCAGATTGACATCCGGGAAGTGGTTTTCAGTTATCCTGACTGGGCGTCATATGAGGTTCTTCAGGATAACAGCCGCTGTGCACCCGTGGGGGCATGCATCGCGGCGATTGGTGGTGCAGTGTGTCATTCTGAGACACCGCTGCACCAATCTCGGTAAAGAGCCTCCGGTGGAGGCTCTTTACCATGTGATCAGCCGTGTTCAATCACGACTGATCACGATGTAAACGGGGAAAAGCCTGACAGACACGTGTAGAGGAAAACCGATCGGCGGCTCTCTGGAGGGGGGGGGGGGTTTGCGCTCATTGTCTATCAGCGAAGCCCCCCTCGGATGCCCACACTAGACCACCAGGGAAGCTGTCTGGACCACCAGGGAAGGCTGAAACTTGTGGCTGGCCATCCACATGTGCAAATGCCCAATCGTTGCCCACAAATGGGCACTGACTGGCACCATCATGTAACGCATCTGAAAATGTGTAAATCGGTGATGCTCAGCAATGCCACCCATCAGTGCCACCTCATTGGTGCCATTTCGTCGGTGCCCGTCAGTGCAGCCATATCGGTGCCCGTCATTGAAGAAGAAAACGTACTTATTTACAAAAACAAAATTAACAGAAACAAAGAAACTTGTGTGTTTTTTGTTTTTGTTGCGCAAAAAGTAAAAATCGCAGAGGTGATCAAATACCACCAAAAGAGCTCCTTTTTTAGGAACAAAATTATAAAAAAAGTTGTTTGGGTACAGTGTAGCATGGCCGCGCAATTCTCATTCAAATTGCGACAGCGCTGAAAGCTGAAAATTGGTCTGGGCAGGAAGGTGTCTAAGTGCCGTTATTGAAGTGGTTAAACAGTGTTAATGGTTACATCAAATTTCAATTTAGTTTTATATTCTTTCAACTAAAATGCAGTTTTAGTCATATTTTGGTCATCTGAATAGTTTTAGTCGACTAAAATCTCCAGTACATTTTAGTAGACTAAAATCAAATGTGTTTAGTTAAATTTAAATGCATTATTTAAGCATTTCTTTAGAATTGCCAAACTCATTCTCATATACTCCCTGGAGAAAAATCTAATATCAATAAAAACAAAATAATTATTATTTATGGTATTAACGCTTGAACATGCACTACAGATAGCCATTTGGATATTTAACGTCTTTATAAATTAAGTTTTATAAACAAACAAAAATATTGCTTTTATACAAGCAGAAGTACAACTTGAAAATATAAAAAAAAAAAAAAAAAAAAAAACTGTAAACACTTTTGGCTATATTACGATTGCACATATTGCCTGATAAAATTACCATCAACATTAAATATTAAGAAAAAAAAAAGTCTGTCTTAATAATTTTTTCTTTTAGAAGGTTAGTCAAAGTCCCCTACATATTCTTATGTGGTAGTCCATTGTTAATTTTGATGTCAAATTTCAATTTAGTTTTAGGCTCTGGTTCCACTACTGCAAGTTGTTGTGCGACTTGCCACATGTGAAGCCGCATGACAAGTCAAAATCCATGTATTTCAATGGTCTGACTGGAAATCCATGTATTTCAATTGGTACGACTTCAAAACTACTTTGTTCCGATTCGGTGCTACTTCTTTTCACCAGTAGCGTGACATTGCATCAAAAATTACATTGCAAAGTCGCACTCTAAATCGTGCAACTTTGCGGTCGCAATAGTGGAAACCTAGCCTTCGTCTTTTGACTAAAATGCAGTTTTAGACGTATTTTAGTCATCTCAAATAATTTTTATTTTTTTTGTATTTGGTTGTCAAAATTAACACTGCATTTAAATTCATGATATTGATTAAAAAGTTCAATATAATTAAACCGTAAAACCATCAATTTCGGTTTCGGCCAAGTGCATCCTGAATTTTCTGTTTTCGGCACCAAACTTTTCATTTCAGTGCACCGCTAGTAATAAATCTTTACTGCACGTTTTTTTATTTTTAGGTCCAGTTCAGAAGGGGGCATACTGAACCTCTGCAGAGAGACCACTGCTTAAACAGAGCAAGGATCCTTCTCTGCAGCATGCTGGGGGGAGGGGATGGTTTTCTTTGCAGGCTGTGACTGTTTTCTTTAGAAAGCAATCCATAAAGTCTAGTACACATGGGCCAAATGTCGGACAATATCGGCCAGTTCAATAAAAACTGTCCAAAAAAAGCTGGGTGGTGTGTACTAGGCGTAAAGTTGAGAGTGCAGTCCCATGGGTGATTTTTACCCCAAAAAAAAAAAATATTCAAAACTCGCGCTGAGGTACTAAATCAAAATGTATATATAAAAATACACAGTCGCTGTGCAAGGGTGCTGTAACTTTAAAAGTGATAGAAAATGTATGAAACAGTGCTGGCAACATATGGTATTCAAAACACATCATGGTACTTGGTGCCATATACATCAATGTGTTTGTGCCATACAAAATCAAAATGCAACAAAATTATATATAATATGCACAAATCTATGAAGTGCTTGGTGCTTTATATGAAAAAAAGTGCAATGGCGCTCCAAACTTTGCAAAGTGTGAAGTGACACCCCCTTGGGTGACCCCGCTCACCAGAAACAATGGACCCTCAGTTTCACAGTCAAAAAGGCAGTGATCTATTAATTTGGGGATGTGTAGGATGGTTCCTCAAACTCTTCCTAGAGGGTATTTTATAGCAGAAAGGATACGCCACATTCCATAGAATGGGAAATGGAGAGAGAGCTCATGGTGAAATGCCGCTAAAATAAGCTATCAATCATATAATGCGATAGACATATGATTTTGAATACGTAATTAAAAATTACTTAAGTATGAAAAGAAAAATAAAAGAAAAAAATACAAATAGAAATGTAAAAAAAAATTCAAGGAAATTAACTAAAAATTAAAATATAAAATGAAAAATATATCGCTAGACAATTTTATTTGAAAAAAATCCCTCTTAAATAATAATACCAATTGGACAGGAAGCAATTGAGATTCAACTCTAAGTTGAGACCATGGGGACTAAAAGTTTGAAGCCTATATATCCATTGGGTCTCATTCTGTGAGATGGCTCTCTTAAGATTGGATCCTCCTCCGGGATTCCTCCACCCTACCTATCCCACATAATGTAATCTTTGAACAAACTGGATGTGTATCCAAGTAGATGGAAAAGGGACCTAGAAAGAGGTTTAGTGTTGTTGGGAAAAGAAAAAGGTAATCGTTATTCGATCAGCTGACAAAGGGGGGGGGGGGGGGGTGTCTGGTCATTCTAATGAAACTGAATACTTGGTAGAATTGGACAGATTAGTTGGAGATATGAAAAACTGAAGGGGAATCCTACAAATAAATTCAGAGCCAAACTGAAGAGGCTAATTAAAGGCGCACATAAGAATCGCATAGTAAAAAAAGAAGTAAGATACCTTATCCAAGATGCACCTAAAGTTCCTGTTATTTACCAGTTACCAAAATGCATAAGAATCCACTTTGTCCCCCCAGGTAGCCCTATAGTCAGTGGAGGTGACTCACTGTTGTCTAGACTGGGGGAATATTTGGATGGATTTTTGCAACCGCTTCTTATTTAAAAGACAGTAAAGATTTGATTGAATTGATTAAACCCATGACAGTAGATGACTATCATATCCTGTTGAGCACTGATGTAAATTCCCTTTATACCAACATTCAGCAGCATCATGCCTTGAAGGCTGTTGAGTGGGCATTGGGAAGTACTAATATACTAAACAGAAACAGAAGGAATTCCTCCTACAGGCTCTTGATTTGGCAATGAGCCATCATTTTTTTTTCTGGCATGAGAAAAAACATGGACAGAAAAAGGGTGTTGCTATGGGGGCTAAATATATGCCCCATCAGTGGCAAACCTTTTTATGAGTTGGTGGGAGAAGGAAGCCATCTATGACAGAAAGATGCCAGAACTCAGACTCTACAAGAGATATAGATGACATTGTAATAGTATGGGCAGGACCAGAGGAATCGTTCTGTAGTTTTCTCAAGGAAATGGTAAATAACTCTTGTGGTATTTCCTTCTCGGAAACGTAGTCACCAAATGGTGAATTTCCTGGATCGCTGAAGGACAGAGAGCTTAAAAGTATCTTGTCTACACAACCTAGGTTTATTTATACCAAACCGCCAACACTTGGGGTAAAATTGGCACATAATGCCCTTAATCCCCCCCCCAAAGAAGCTATTCACTTTTGGCATGCCGGGAATGCTAACTGCACGTTGGCTGTGCTCTCAGCCAAACTATCAAACTATCAAACCATCCAATGGCTGGTGTCATAACGAATCACATGTGCAGCACCATAGCAGTTGAAGATTAAACAGAGGCAAAGATGGCAGCTTCCTTGGCTGAAAACAATAGGGGAGTTTACTTCCACTTTAAGATTCGTTTCACATATTGTGCTAGTATGCGATGCATACTGGCACGTTGTAACTTTGCCTTGCAGGTTTTTAAAAAAAAAAAAAAAAGGTTGTTTACTTCTTGCTCGTCCATTTGATTACATGACTTTGCAAGCCTTTTGATTTAATGACTGGAACATATTTAAAGATTGAAAATGAAAGTTCAGTTGGGCTTTAAAGAAATTTTTGATATGACTTTCAGTTTATTACAAGCTTCTTTTTTCTTATTTTTGTCATTTTGAAATTGTGAATTTTGAGAATTGTAGATAAGCCAGTAAGGGGAGCTGTCAGTGCTACTGCTGTTTATCCTAGGACCATGCTGTGCGGTGATTAAATCGGTTGTCTGGTGACAGATTTAACTGTTTGTTGAAGTTGTCTCATTATAATCCATATTCATTTCTGTGTGCAGCAACTGTGATGACTGTCGATGAGTAGTTACATTTCACAGTAGCAAAGAGATTTAATTGCCAATGTGGCTTTAGCTTTACCACTTAAATTCTGTAAACAGAAGGTATTGGATGTGCAGGTAGGGAGTTGTTTTCAGAGTCGGGCAACTCGTAGACTTGTATTGTGAGGAGACCAGTGTTGTACAAATCACTGTGTAGCTCTGCAACGTTAGGGGGTAGAACCTGTCTAATGTAATTAACAAATATGGCTGCCCCTCATATACATATACTATATAATTATAAACGATACATAGAAAAGGAACAGTTTATGACCTTTTCCTACTGAGGGCACTCAGCCCACAACAGAACTCATGCACACAGGCTTACAATTTCTGCATACAGATCTGTAATTTTTATATGGATTTGAACCCAGTAGTATTGTATGCCATCAGCCTATGTACACTGCTACATTTTCATTTAGCTGTGTACACTAAAACTAGAAAAATCAACTTTCACAGTCCTGCATAGGGACTGTATTTTACATTGGTTATATGTAACCGTTTGTGCTAACGTTTACATGCATATAGCATACAAGGGCCCTATTGGCTGCTGCTCAAGGCCAGCATGCAAAAATCAGCAATGTGTGTCTGTTGCTTCCACCCTGTGGATGTTTACACCTACCCCTGAATGAGTGATTTGTGTGGCGACAGCGCAAGCACAGAATGACTTTGGTTTCAGACTGCCAGAATCAGCTGTGGGCATTCTCTGCATGCGCTGCCACATTAAAACACAACAACTTGATAAAAAAATAATGTTCTTTAGCAAGGAACATGCAATGCACTTGATTGATTATGCTACCAAAATTTGTGTGTGCTGTAAATTGCCCCCAGCATTGCTCCTGTTTCTTTTTGCTGGAGGCTGCCATTTTACTGAAGCCCAGAGCCCCTGAATAGCAGTAAATCATAAAGTGGAACTATACCCATCAATTTAATAGTTTTAAAAAAAGTTGCATTCTTGGAATGCTGGGATTGCTAACTGTCACACTTGTTTCCTCAAACTGTCAAACCATCACATGGCTGATATTGAAACTGGTTACATGTGCAGCACCATGACAGTTGCAGATCAAACGTAAGCAGCTTCCTTGCCTTTAAAGGATATAAGGGTTTAATTCGGCTTTAGGGCTGTCGGCAGATCGGCCTCTACAAACTCAGCAGTGCCTAAAAATGGAGAGCGACTCAGCAGGGTGAGACAGTGTGTTACTGGATTTTAAACAGGTAACACTTATTTTTAATATATCTACAGCAGGATTTTCTGACTAAAGTTCCACTTTAATGACCCATTCCAGGGGAGTAATTATTGTTTTCTGTCTTCCTCTGATTAGATTGACATGCTGCTGAAAGAATTTGTGTTATCCGGGGATGCATCTGAAGCCGAAAGATGTCTTCAGGAGCTGGAAGTGCCTCACTTTCACCATGAGCTTGTATATGAAGTGAGAATCTTTTTACACCTTTCCTTGCCTGTTCATTTTCCATTAACATTCACCTTGTTTTCTTTACAATTAATAATTATCCCTTTAGGACCACCCAACACATGTGAAGCAGCAAAATGGTGGGCTTTAATACTCACACATCGCACATATGCATCAGTGGGTGGCCAATGTTTGTGTTTAGAGCGAGCTCATTGCATGCTCCCAGCACAAAGGCTGAGCTGTCAAAGACATTTCTCAGTCCCGAGTAATGATGGGTAGTTGGCGAGACTATTTTCTGATAATGTGACCAATGTGACATGAGTGCAGGTCCTTTAAAGGAATGCTAGGGCAGGTGAAAAGGGTTGGAAGTGTATCTCGGGGCAAAAAAAAAACCTGTCAAGGAGACTCATCCTCTATTTGGGATTATTGTCTCAAACTAAAAGTGGGACCATGGGAAAGCGCACACACAGTTTTCACTGGAACAGGAGGTAATGGGAAGTTTTGCAATGGTGACAACTGTTTTGGTAACCTGTTGAAGAGATTTTCCCACTTCATGTTTTCTTTTGGACAGGAAATGCAGAACACCCCACCAATGGGACATTATAACAAAAAAAGAAGCCTTTAGGGCTCCTTCACACAAGCTTTGCACTCTGAAAAGTGTCCCGGTATTGGCTCACTCTACAGAGGGCATTTGACAGGCAGTGGGGAAGCGTTCTATCGCCTGCTTTAACCCCATAAACCCCACACTAGTGCGATACAACCACATGCTTTGCACCTTTTGTGGGGCACTTGCAGAGCGGCCCCATTTACTTTAATTGGTCACATTTGGAACAACCAAGAAAAAGGCTAAACCTTAATCCTGTATTTTACCCAGGGGCATATTTACCGCAAGGCGTTTACCTTGGGCAGCATTTTACGGGGGGTGGGTGGCAGCAAAATTTCTTGCTACTCCTTATTTTTTTTTTTTTTTTTTAATATTGAAATAAAAAAAAAAAAAAATAATGTTTTACTTGTCTGTTCTATTCGCAGGATTTGACTGACCGTAGCAAGAATCTGTGGCTCAGCCAAGTATTTAGCGAGGAGGGTGCACAACAAGTAGTGGGACATTCTTTACCTAAATGCAGTGAATGCATTTACCTTAATGTCCCATAAGCCACATGTAGTCAATTGAAATCAACAGGCTGCCCTATACATGTCAAAGGAAAAATGAGCCACAAAATGTGCTATCCCACTATGCCAGGTGTGAATGGGGCCTGAAATTGAAATTGGTGCGATAACACAAGAAGAATGAGGCTCCATTCACATCTGTGTTTCCTTGCATTTTAGAAATGCACTGCACCAAAACTCACAGTAGAAAACTCACTAAGCTCCGCTCTGAAAAAAAAAAAATTTTTTAAGCTTCTTTGGGGTGATTGCTGTGTAGGGCAGCCTATTCAGGTGGATTGGCTGCCCTATGTGTGATGAGTGAAAATGCTCCAAAACGCTTCCCCCTTGCTAAAAACCAAAACCAAAAACGCATGTGGCAATGGTCTCCGCTATGCAGAAATGTGAATGGGGCTTGACAGCTGAGTGTTTCTGTCCACTTCCTCCTATGTACAGGGGGTCCCCGGGTTACAAACAAGATAGGGACTGTAGGTTTGGTCTTAAGTTGAATTTGTTTGTAAGTCAGAACAGGTAAGTTTTTTTTTTTTTAAGTGTAGCTCCAGCCAAAAAATCTATTTTTAGGCTTTTTGGATAACATAGGGAAGGGTTATCACCCCTGCAACATTTGTTTAGCTGTCTGTGCCCCTGTACAGAAGATTTCACCTCACTTTCTGTCCCAATGATAATTGGATTTAGAAAATTTTGGTTTTTTAGGGAAACAAGGATTGGTGATAAAGCATCAGTGGAGACACCTTTTTCCCATATTAACTCTTACAGGAGAGAATTTCCCTTCCTCGAGGTAGATTTGCTTACTTCCTGTTATCTCCCTCCGTTTGTAAGTAGGAGTCATTTGTAAGTCAGATGTTTGTAAGTAGGGGACCCTCTGTACTTGTATAAAGATGACCATACACTATACAATATGACTGTATATTGTGTATTTAGTGAAAAGGGTGATCACTGATTGCATTTCATTTAAAAAATGTGTAGCTGGGAATGAGTGGGTAGGTAGGAGGGTGGATGATGCAGGGTGTGTTCATAAGGTCAACTTGTCAAGTAAGGCAGACGCAATCGATATGTTTGGAAACATTGAGGACAAGTGAAGTAAGTGTCTGTATAGTTAGTTAATCGAAAGCTTTGATATTATTGCAAAAAAAGGTACATTAATGCTATATTGGTACATAGGGGAGCTGGAATTTAGAGTAAAAAGTTGAACAATTGTGAACTTATCCTTTTTAAGGGAAAAAAAATGTTTTAAGATGGGGTCTGGGAAGTTGAAATAGGGGAAGTAATAGAAAATAGTGAGATTGAGATGGAACATTCTATGTAATTTAAAAGATCAGATTTATTACTTGATTTCTCTTCACAGGCTGTACTAATGGTTTTGGAAGCGAACGGTGACACTACCTACAAGATGATGCTGCAATTGTTAGAATTACTTTGCAAATCAGGAATTATTACATTGGATCAAATGAAAAGGGTAAGTCTGCCCTCTAGTGGCAAAACAGTCCATTGCAGTGTACAGTGTCTGGTAAAAGACAGACATTAATATTATACGGGATTTATATAGCGTCAACAGTTTGCGCAGCACATTACAAATACAATACAATTTGGTCAAGACATTACTGATAAGCTAAGTGCAGATTGATCTTACCACCTCTTGGTAAA
This sequence comes from Lithobates pipiens, assembly GCF_037356315.1. Classification (NCBI taxonomy): domain Eukaryota; kingdom Metazoa; phylum Chordata; class Amphibia; order Anura; family Ranidae; genus Lithobates; species Lithobates pipiens. The sequence continues at coordinate 156,613,643 of NW_027507787.1, read as the reverse complement.
ATTACTGCCCTAGGTTCTGTTAAATGGGCCAAGACGTTTGACCAAATAAAAAAAATATATATTTTTTTTTAATAGGTTTCTGAACTTGGCTTAGTGGTTAGCAAGTAGTGTTGGGTTATTTGGTTCAATTTCCACCATGAGTCAAAGGACTGGTATGGAATTTCTCTGCTTGCAGAAATATCCCAAAAACATACTATTATACTGCGGCAGGTTGGCTCCCCTGGGTGAATCGCCGTAGCTGTATGTCAGCCACTTTTAAGACCGACCGGAGGCGATGCATGTGCCCGGCGATTGTGATGTCCACCAGGAACCCCCAATTGCTCCTGAGAGAGACAGAATGATGATCTATCAATGTAAACAGGCAGATCTCCGTTCTGTCAGGAGTGAGGAGACAGATCTGCTGTTCATACTGATTATATGAACAGCGATTCCTTCTCCTCCTCTAGGCAGTCCCATCCCCCCACAGTTAGAACACACATTTAACCCCTTGGTTGCCACCTAGTTTTAACCCCTTCCATGCCAGTGACATTTTATACAGTAATCAGTGGCTATTTTCTTAGCTCTGATCCCTCTATTAAATGTCAATGGGCCCAAAAAAGTGTCCAATCTATCTGCAGCAATGTCTCAGCCCCGCTAAAAATCACTGATCACCGCCATTACTAGTAAAAAAAAAATTGTAATGAAAATGCCATAAATCTATCCCCTATTTTGTACACGCTATAACTTTTGCACAAACCTATCAATATATGCTTATTAAGTAATATTTCTATTATTAATTTTTTTCATAATTGACGGTCTTTTTTTGTTTATAGTGCAAAAAATAAAAAACGCAGACGTGATCAAATACAACCAAAATAAAGCTCTATTTGTGGGGGGGGGGGGGGAGCACAAAAAAAATTTGTTTGCGCGGTCATGCAACGATATACCCAGTTGTCGGGTTAAAGCGATGCAGTGACGTATCGCAAAAAATGGCCTGGCCATTAAGGTAATTCTGCATTCGCACCTGAGCATTTATTTATTTTTTTTTTGCCAGAAAGTCGGGCGTTTTTTACTGTGCTTTTTACTGCAATTTTGTACAGATCAAAAGGTCACCAATGCAAAAGGCAGAAAAATGCCTGTAATCTGCCTAATTAGCTTGCACAGGACACACAGAAGCTCAGATACTTTTTTGAGCTTCAGGCAATTTTGCTTCAGGTGACAAAATTCTCAGATGTGAACGTGTCACATTGAAATAAATGGGATTTTGCTTGTTGGGCGGTTTTATGAGCTGAAAACGCTCAGGTGTGAATGCAGCCTTAAGGGACAAATCCTTCCGGTCCTTAAGTGGTTAAAGAGGAACTGAAGTCTGAAAGTTGCGCCCAACAAAAAGGCAGGTACAGTGAGGGGGGGAAAAAAGTATTTGATCCCCTGCTGATTTTGTACGTTTGCCCACTGACAAAGAAATGATCAGTCTATAATTTTAATGGTGGTAGGTTTATTTTAACAGTGAGAGACAGAACAACAACAAATATCCAGAAAAACGCACTTCAAAATATTTATATATAAAATAACTATAAATTGATTTGCATTTTAATGAGTGAAATAAATATTTGATCCCCCTTCAATCAACAATATTTCTGGCTCCCAAGGGTCTTTTACACAGGTCATGAGCTGAGATTGGGAGGACTCGCTCTTAAAGGGGGTGCTCCTAATCTCTGCTTTTTACCTGTATAAAAGACACCTGTCCAGTGTCCACAGACGCAATCAGTCAGATTACAATCTCTCCACCAAGGCCAAGACCAAAGAGTTGTCCAAGTATGTCAGGGGAAGAGATTGTAGACCTACACAAGGCTGGAATGGGCTACAAGACCATTGCCAAGCAGCTTGGTGAGAGGGTGACAGCAGTTGGTGTGATTATTTGCAAATGGGAGAAACACAAAATAACTGTCAATCTCCCTCAGTCTGGGGCTCCATGCAAGATCTCACCTTGTGGTGTAACTACACAGAGAATCTTGTCAATGATCTCGAGGCAGCTGGGACCATAATCGCCAAGAAAACAATTGGTAACACACTACGCCATGGAAGACTGAAATCCTGCAGCGCCTGCAAAGTCCCCCTGCTCAAGAAAGCACATGTACAGGTCCCTCTGTTTGCTAATGAACATCTAAATGCTTCAGAGGAGAACTGGGTAAAAGTGTTGTGGTCAGATGAAACCAAAATCAAGCTCTTTGGTCTCAACTCAACTCACCTTGTTTTGGAAGAGATGCAATGTTGCCTATGACTCCAAAAACACCACCCAAACAAGAGTGGGAACCTCCTTCCTTCAGCCAGGGCATTGAAAATGGATCATGGATGGGTATTCCAGCATGACAATGACCCAAAACACATGGCCAAGGCAACAAAGGAGTGATTCAAAAAGAAGCACATTAAGGTCTTGGAGTGGCCTAGCCAGTCTCCAGACCTTAATCCCATAGAAAATATGTGGAGGGAGCTAAAGGTTTGAGTTGCGAAACATCCACCTCCAAAACCTAAATGCATTTGTTAACCCCAATAAAAATAAAAAAAACATGTTACACAGCACAGTGCCTCTATTCTCATCCCAACCCCCCCCCCCCCCCCCCCCGTGTCCTCATCTCCCCCTCTCTGTCACTCGTACCAGCGAACGCCAGCCAACCCCCCCCCCCCCCCCCCCCCCACGCTGCAGCTGCTGCTCTCATATCTGCAGCTAAATGCTGTAATCCCCTCTGTACTATAATAAGTGTGTCTGTGTAATGTAAACAATCTGCCCATCTGTACCTATAGGAGCGTGGCTCCTGGCGCTCAGCTGATTGTCTGCTATCTCTCCTCTCTCCCCCCTCCTCCCTGGCTGACATCAGCGGGATGGCTCGGCCCGTCCACTGGAACTGTGAGCCGAGAGAGAAGAGAGCTGACAAGTCAGCTGAGCGCCGGGAGCCAAGCTCGTATAGGTACAGATAGGTAGATTTCTTTACATTACACAAGCAAGGACACTTATTATGGTACAGAGAGGATGGGAAAAGTAAAAGTGGGTTAACAACCACTTTAATGACTTGGAGACTATCTGCAAAGCAGAGTGGGACAAAATCCCTCTCAATGTATGCAAACGTGGTGGCCAACTACAAGAAACGTCTGACCTCTGTGATTGCCAGCAAGGTTTTGCCACCAAGTACTAAGTCATGTTTTGCAAAGGGGCCAGATTTATTTATTTTTTCTCTCAATAAAATGCAAATACTGTCAAATACTTTTTTTTCCCTCACTGTAGAAGGCAAAGGACTAGTTACCAGTATTGCTTATGGTCTCCCTGCAGCTTATCTATTTCCCTATTACGGAATTACCATGCCCTACTCCACACTGTCTTTTGTGTGAAAGTGGCTGTCAAATTTACTTGAGCAGTTCTGCAAAGATGAGTGGGCAAGTATTGCAAAATCTAGATATGCAAAGTTAGTAGAGACATATCCCAACAGACTAAATGCTGTAACTAAAGTGGAGCTCTAGGGCCCCTCCCAAAAAATAAAAGTCCAGCTGCTACAAATATTGTAGCTACTAACTTTTACATTTGCCTGTCCAGGGGTCCTCTGATGTCGGCAACCCAGCTGATTTTTTTTTTATTGATTTTTTTACAACCGGCTCTTGGGTGCTGCCACAGCCATTCCTTGTAAGGGAAACCGCACTGCCAGTTCCCTGCTGCCCTTTCTGAATGGCCCGACAGCGGGGAAAGGAGGCGAAGGGCCACACTTCCTGCGACAAGGTCTCCTGGAAGTGGGGATGGGTACAAAATCAAAACAGGTAATCGCGCCCCCCCCCCCCCCCAACCAATTGTAGCGGGGGGGGGGGGTTGGAGGCAGATAAGCAGAGCTTCCACTTTTGAGTGTATCTCTGCTTTTAAAGCAAAAGGTTGTTCAACAAAATACTGACGGAGGGGGGGGGGGGGGGGGGGGTGATCCTTTTTCCATCTCAGTGATTTCTGTTTTAGAATTTTTTTTTTTTTAAGACATGTTGGTGTTATATCTTTCACTTGGATGTTATAAGCTGCACTGTGTAAATATAGCTGGATAAAACAAACTTTTTGTCTTCATTTCAGGCTGCGAAGATTATTTTAAAGGGCAGTGATTTATTTTCTATAACCACTGTATGTCATTTTCATAGAAGTAAAGTCCAAAATACCTAATTATCCTGCCAGTCTCCGTTTTCTTATTGCATTCTGTCAATGCTACCTACAAGTTCAGACCTGTAATGGCATTGATAGACAGATATGCACAGACTGATGAAAAATTGTTGTGCTTTTCACAGTGCTGAGCAGGGAGTGTCTAGGAATGTTGCTCATCCCTATGTCTCCATCTACAGCATTTGGCAAAATTTCTAGCTCTCCATATAGCAAGAGGTATACAGTGCCTTGCAAAAGTATTCACCCCCCTTTATTACCTATTACATTACAGCCTTTTGTTTAATGTTTTTTTAAATTTGAATTATATGTGGTGGATCAGAACATAATAGCCTAAGTTGGTGAAAAATAATTAGAAAAATGTATACATAAAACTTTTTCAGAAATAAAAAAAAAAAAAATAATTGGCATGTGCGTATGTATTCATCCCCTTTGTTATGAAGCCCATAAAAAGCTCTAGTGCAACCAATTACCTTCAGGAGTCACATAATTGGTGAAAAGATGTCCACCTGTGTACAATCTAAGTGTCGCATGATCTGTCATTACATATACACACCTTTTTTTTTTTTTTTGTTTTTTTTGAAACACCTAAGCAAGGGGCACCATTAACCAAACACTGCCATGATGACCAAGGAACTCTCTCCAAACAAGTAAGGGACAATGTTTGAGAAGTAAAAGTCATGGTTAGGTTATAAAAAAAAAAAAAAAAAAAAAAAAAAAAAAAAAAATTTGATGATCCCTAGGAGCACCATCAAATCTGCCATAACCAAATGGAAAGAACATGGCACAAGAGCAAACCTGCCAAGAGACGGCCGCACTCAAACTCACGGACAGGTCAGGGGGGTGGGCATTAATCAGAGAGGCAGCACAGAGACCTAAGGTAACCCTGGAGAAGCTGCAGAGCTCCACAGCAGAGACTGGAGTATCTGTACATAGGACAATTAGCTGCACGATCCATAGAGTTAGGCTTTATGGCAGAGTGGCCAGAAGAAAAAACAAAATGGTACATTTTTGAGACTCCCAAAATGAGGAAAGTGCTCTGGTCTCATGAGACTAAAATTTAACTTTTTGGCCATCAAAGAAAACATCCGGCAAAAACACATCACCCAAAAAATGCCATCCACACATTGAAACGTGGTAGTGGCAGCATCATGTTTGCGGGTGTTTTTCAGCAGTTGGGACTGGGAAACTGGTCAAAGTTGAGGGAAAGATGGATGATGCTAAATACAGGGATATTCTTGAGCAAATCCTGTATCACTCTGTGTGTGATTTGAAGCTAGGACGGATGTTCACCTTCCAGCAGGACAATGACCCCAAACACACTGCTAAAGTAACACTTGAGTGGTCAAAGCCCAGACCTGAATCCAATAGAAAATCTGTGGCCAGACTTGGATTGCTGTTCACGGTTTGACGCCGCATTTGTGGTGCTGCACCGATTCCCTAAAGCCATTTCTGTACTACTTTTGGTGATTTCGGGGTACGATTTCCATTGATATCTGTGCAGAAACCCACACAGATGTCTCTGAAATCGCCCCCCAAAATCGGGACTGACATGGAAATAAAATCGTGCAAGTTCAACTGAATCATCACATTTTCATTTCCACAGTCAGTGTGAATCGGGGCTTAGGTCTGTTGCACACAGGAGTAAAAAATGTTACTGATCTGAAATGAGATGCATTGTTGTCTATAAGACACTACACACAGCTGAATAAAGATCAGTAATGCAGAGTTGAGTACAGTGTAGCAAAACAAAAATAGAACATTTTACATTTGAGTGCATTAATTTACTTGTGTGTTTTACTCGCTTAATGTTTATGCAAGTATATTTGAGTATACTGTATTACAGTACTGGCAATCAGCGGGGACTCTGGCTGGGGCGAACAGACATTGGACTGAGCGGCAATGCATGGAGCAGGAGAGGGGTACTCTGAGGAGCCAGCCGAGGACACAGGTCATGCGGGGTATGCACAACTAAAGAGCAGCCAGTGCGATAGTCGAGCATAGAGCTCTGCTAGTCACCCTCCACCTCCAGCCACCCGTGTGCATGGTGCACTGGTACCCCTAGCTGCCTATGCTGCTGCCGGCCATATGTAGAGGGGGCTGCATGGGCCCCCTGCAGCACAGGGCCCAGTTGTGGTCGCGACTGCTGCACCCCTATAGTTACGCCCCTGCTGGCAATGAAGAAGAATTTTACCCGTCTGTACTCGTCTATATGCTTTCACACCTTTACTCATCATTTACTCAAGGGTACTTTAAATGGCCTGTCCTGAATATTACTCGGGTCTGTACACAGTTTTTGGCCCCTTGCACACAGGCGTCACAAGTTCCTGAGTAAACATCAGTAAATTATGATGCCTGTGTGCAAGGGGCCTTACAGTCTCCACCCCCTTCCCATACAGTTGGTGTGAAGGAGGGGTAGTACCTAGATATCATGTGACTGCAGAAAGCAAAGGAAAAGTGTGTATAGAGGCTTCGTCAAATAACTTTTTTTTTTATTTATTTTTTTAACGTTTATTTTGCAACTGATATTGCTATACTCTGTTCATAGGTTCAAGGCTTCTTTACACATACTTTAAAAACCATTTTTTTCTTATTTCCTGTATCATAGGCTTACAACCTATTGATCCTGCCAGTAGATCCGGTATTTTTTCACTTCCTGTAACAGGCGCTGTTTGTTCTGCAGTGAAATCGCACAACAGCATTGTCAATACTTGGACGTGTACTTTTAATAGGACTTTAAAAAGGAGCTCTAGGCTTCTTCAGAAAACAATTTAAAGTCAGCAGCTACAAATACTGTAGTTGTTGACTTTGAATTTTAGGGCACTTGCCTGTCCAGGGATCTAGTGGCGTACAGCGGTTTCCTGCTGCATATGTGCAAAGTGTGCTGCGCTTTGTGAATGGGCTGGGTGCGGGGGAAGGAGACGGACAAACTTCCATCTGAGTTTGCCACAGCAAACTTAGCCGGAAGTGGGAGCGGGTACCTGTCAAAACCATTAGAATTAGAGATTTAAAGTGGTTGTAAACCCTTACAACACACTTTGACCTACAGGTAAGCCTAGATTAAGGCTTGCCTGTAGGTCCAAGAAATATCTCCTAAACCTACACGGTTTAGGAGATATTTGCCGAAAGACAAGCACCACTGTCTACGGCGCATGCGCCGTAGACAGCGGCGCGCAGGCAAACTGAGCGTGCCGCGGTCAACGGCAATATGCCGCGAGTGGCGGCTCCCGTGCGCATGCGCGGGAGTGACGTCATCGCGGCTTCGCCGAATGACAGTGGCGGAGCAGCGAGACCCACCGAGAAGATGGATGCACCGGACTACAGGGGACAGCGGTGACTTCGTTGGCTCCTGTTTCAGGTAAGTGACACATAATGGACTACTATGCAATGCATAGTAGTCAATTATGCTTTACCTTTACAGGGAATGAAAGAGGAAGTAAACTCATCAGGGTTTACTTCCTCTTTAAGCCTTATGAAAAAATGCTGAACATTGTAAGCACCCTTTAGCCATGTTCTATGGTTTTGTACCAACCCCTGTAACTGTTTCTTTTGACTAAAGCAGAGGCAGGGTGCTACAACCAAATAAGATTAGAACATTTTTTCAGATCTACCTGGGTGCGGAAAGGCAGTCGCAAAGCTGCAATGGCAATCATAAGAAAAGATGGTCTGCAACTTATTGCTTGATCTTTAAAATCTTAATGTACTGATTATCCATATCCACTACACTAGTGAACAAAGCCCACAAGGCTAAAACGTGTTTACATCTGCTGCCTGTTACTGTCTTTTATGGATAATCAATACATTTTGAAGATTTTAATAAGAAAGGAGTTTTGAACTGCCCCTATTTCTGGACAGCTTGGCTTGGTATAGGAAGTGGAAGAATAGATCTATTGGCAGCATTCACAGGCAATAGGGGCTTGTTCACATGTGCTTTGATCTCTGAAGAGTGTATAATTCCTGCCTTGGCTACAAACCCATACATTGTGGCCACAGCATGCATACACCCCTCTGCTAGTGTGAAGGGGCCCTAAAACTATGGTTACAACACCTGAACTAATGCTGCTACTGACAGACTGCATCATATGTTATGTTTGATTTTGATATCAGTTCAGTTTTGCTTTTAAACCTGCTAAAATTATTTTGCAGTAGGTGAAGGTTCACATTTGGTGTGTGTGTGTGTGTGTTTTGTGTTTGTTTTTCTCCTGACCCCTACCTGATCGGATGCTGTTTTGTGTTTTTCTTCCAGGGTTATGACAGAATTTACCATGAGATTCCAGACATAAATCTGGATGTGCCGAATGCGTACTCTGTACTGGAACGTTTTGTGGAAGACTGCTTTAAAGCTGGAATCATATCCAAACCAATCAGGGATCAGTGTCCTTCAAGGTGACTTTACTCTGTAAACAAAGTATGCTCTGTGCCTAGGCCAGAAAGATGTGCTGAGCTACAGTTTTTTTTCTGTCTAACCACTCCCCCTTTAGCTGCAGAGTAGGATGTACAATATGCTGCAATGATTTCTGGCACAGCAAAACGTATCCCTACTGTTGCAATTGCCATTCAAGTGACTGGTGTGGGGCTTAAGCGATTAAAATAGGCAATGAGGAGGCGATATATTGCCATCTGTCAAATGCCCTCTGAAAAGCGATCCAACATGGAAAATTCTTTACATGGCAAACCAAGTGTAAATGAGCACTAAAGCATAACTTCCGGGCATAGATAGCCGCAGTTTCCGCGGTTATCTACATCATGTCCGGCTGAGACACACACAGGTCCCAGAAGACAGCAGGGACCAGTGGGATCGCGCAGCGGGAAATTTGGCTGTGAAGCCCCAAGGCTTCACTTCCTGACTCCCTTACCAAAGATGGCGGCGCCTCCATCCGAGAGAGCCGAGGGACAGATGGGCTTCGGGTGCCGACATTGCAGGCGCCATGGACAGGTAAGCGTCCATATTTTAGAAGTCAGCAGCTGCAGTATTTGTAGCTGTTGACTTAAAAAAAAAAAAATAATAATTGGCGTAACTCTGCTTTAAAGTGGTTCTAAAGCAGCCTCTCTCAACCTTTCTAACATGGCGGAACTCTTGAAATTGGAGCTCAAGGTACATTAGTGTCATGGTCAAAAGGAAAAATCCACTTTGCATTTAGGGTTATTAGGAAGAACCCCCCCCCCCCCCCTTACAGATGGCTAAAAAGATAATTGGGGTCAGTAGTTGTTTACCTGAGAAACAAAAGGTGCTCCTTTGATCAAGGAACTCCTAGCAACCTCTGGACAAACCCCAGGGTTCCACGGAACCCTGGTTGAGAAAGGCTGTTCTAAAGCATCAAGGTTTTCTACCCTAATGCATTCTCTGCATTAAGGTAAAAAAAACCTTCTCTGTCAGACTCTCCATCTCACTCCCCTTTAGCTTGAACCCCATCAGGATGCAGCGTTGTGCATGGGAGCTGCGGCTCTCCTGGCTTTGTCCCTACTCCCTGGGCAGATCGATAGCAGCGGAAGCCATTTGCTCCCACTCCTCTCAATCAACTCCTGTGGTGGGGGGCAGGGCCAAGTCCTGCTATCTGTCAATGGACGCAGCAGTGGGGCTCAGGAGCGAGCCTGTATGAGTGCCCCCTTGCAAATCGGTTTACTTATGGGGGCACCAGCAAGAGAGGAGCCAGGAGTGCCAGCAGGGATCCCAAGAAGAAGACGATCGTGCGTTTTTTTTTTTTTTTTTTTAACTAATAACCATTTTAATATCATCTCTGCATTAAGGTAAAAAAAAAACTTTTAATAGTGCCTCCCTGCCCTTCCTAAATGCTCAGCTGAACCCAAACTTGGTCCAGCGCTGTGCACGTCCTCTCTCCCAGCTCTCACAGGTTTGGCTGTTGTTAATTTAAAGCCTGAGAGTGGGGGACAGGGCAGAGTAGGGCTGTGACACAAACAGCCCTGCTCAGGATCAAGCTTGCACAAGTGCCCCCATTGGAAGCGGCTTCCTATGGGTGCACTTGCTGGGGGTTGGAGAACGGGAAGTGCAAGGGGGGACCCGAGAAGAGGAGAATCCAGGCTGCTCTGTTAAAAACCATTGCACATAGCAGGTAAATAAAAATTGTTATCAGCAGCTGTAGCCAGTCAGTGGCAGACGTTGCTTAGTGTGTTCTGACTGTGGTGGGTGCCGCTGTTGTAATACAATGTACCGGGAGATTCCTTCATTCACCTGCTTTTGTGTGGATGGAGAATCTGTTCACTAGCAGAAAAAAAAAAAAACTACTACTAACCATGAATGGCCAGCTTCTTTAGCGGCACATGTGAGCAAGAGTACTGTGAGCCCAGATTGTGTAAAACCCTGCAGAGGAGTGTGTCCATGCCAGCCTGGGCTCACAGAAAGTGGATAGACTGACTCTGGCAGTCATCCAGCCCTGAAGACTGAGGATATCAAGTGGCAGATAAGGGGACAGCTTTGCATTGAAAGTAAATATTTGCATTTAAAAGCTGCTGGTTTATTTTAACAGGGGAGCAAAAAAAAAATGCTCTTTAATCCTGATCCTACAATATCTAAAATTCCATTAAGGACAATGAAAGACCTTTCAAAGCGCTCGGCAATGGGTTGGGTGAAGCTAAATTAAATCTTCACTCTTGATCTTCCTTGTGGAAACAATGGGTTTTATGTATGATTTTACATGGGATTTGGCTTCGCTTTGGGTGCAGTAAAGAGTAAAGCAAGCTCTCGCTTTACGCTTGTAAACATTTTATAGAACTTTAATCCTTGGAACCAAGGATGTGTTTTTGGCTCCGCAAAAAGGGGCAGCTTGTCTTTATGTACAGCAGTCTATAGCAATCTGCCGCTTCCCAGCTGGTATGGCGCTCCGGGTCTCAGCACATGCAATGTTTTGTACACTGACTTTTAAAACTAAAAATTATTGCAATAAAAGGGGAGCCTGTTATGAAGGAAATAAGGTGCTATGGCTGACCAGGTTTTATAGTTTCAGGATCCTAATCTTTATAGCCTGAGCCACTATCTTGGAAGAAGCATGGAGCCAATGAAAAGTCCCAGTATATGAATTTACTGGGATCGGGATGACCGAAGTGTCACTGGCAGTTATTAATTCAGCTTTCATGGTTTCACTTTTAAAGGTGCACTTCAAGTATAGTGATAAATGGGGAGTACTCAGAATGGTCCGAATGACCTGGAGGATGGGGTAAACTGTTCAATCTCTGTATTTGCGGACGATACTAAGCTAAGCAGAGCAATAACCTCTCCGCAGGATGTGGTAACCTTGCAAGAAGATCTGAACAAATTTAATGGGGTGGGCAACTACATGGCAAATGAGGTTTAATGTAAAATAATGCATTTGGGTGGTAAAAATATGAATGCAATCTATACACTAGGGGGAGAACCTCCTGGAGGGTACTAGGATGTAAAAAAGGACCTGGGGGTCCAAGTAGATGACAGGCTCAGCACTTGCAAGCAAAGCCAATATAATATTGGCGTGGATTAAAAAAGGGAATTGACTCCAGAAATAAAACAATAATTCTCCCGCTCTACAAGTCTCTGGTCTGGCCACACCTGGAGTATGCCGTCCAGTTTTGGGCACCAGTCCTCAGAAAGGATGCACTTGAAATGGAGTCCAGAGAAGGGCAACAAAACTAATAAAGGGACTGGAGGACATTCGCTATAAGGAAAGATTACAAGCATTGAACTTTTTTTTTCCTCTGGAGAGGAGACACTTGAGAAGGGGATATGATTTCAATGTACAAATAACGCACTGGTGACCCACATAGGGATAAAACGTTACTGTCAGAGTGGTAAGGATGTGGAGTTCTCTTCCACAAGTGGTGGTTTCAGCAGTGAGCATTGATGGCTTTAAAAAAACTATTAGATGGGCACCTAAACTACTACAAAATACAGGGCTATAGAATGTAGTACTGACATAAATGCACACACATACCGGTAGGCTGTGTCTTTTTTTTTTTTTTTTTTTTTTTTTTAAACCTCACCTACAATATAACTAAAGACAACATTTTTGGTTTTTAATTTGGATATACTGGTGAAGGGTTAGAACCCCTGTCAAGCGTTTAATACTGTCTGCATCACCATTAGTGACATTCACTATCTTATCCTGAGCAACCAAAGAAGGGCTTTCTAGGCATACTTTTAAAGCTGTTTACATTTTATTTTCTTTAGGGGCACTGCTTACCAGAAGCAAGTGTTGATTGTTGTACCTTTTTTTTTTTTTTTTTTTTTTTTTTTTTTTTTTTTCTCATTCATCCACCCATCCTCCAATCACAAAAGCTTTTGCATACATACTATAGTATGAGTGCTATGAATGATGCACAGGGGTGGAAAGGGCGGGCTTAGTTGGCACCTTTTTTGAGTGTCTGTCACAAGTGCAGCTGCTGCTATTAACCTCCGCCGCACCAGATGATCAACGCTACGGGCCTATCTAGGGGCAGAGAACTCAAATTGATTGTAAACGATCACCTTGTAAAACAAACAACCCATTCAGTTTAAAATAGAAATGAACAGCAAAACATTTTTTTTATAGATCTAAAAAAAAATTATTTTTTTGTGATCACATTCTGTCTGTTCTCAGCTGCATAAGAGCTGTGGGGAAGGGAGGAAAAGCCGCAACACGCTGAGCTTCCCAGTGAATGACTGTGCAGCTGAGGCGTATCGGGACGAGTCTAAACATTGGAGGAGAGTTCCCAGCATAGCTAGAAAACTGTCCACTCTTTGCTCTCCTGCTTAGTGTGGTCAGTTTTTTTTTTAAAATAGGAAAGCAGGGGGACTATCGGGAACACCAGGGATTTCACACAAAGGAAGCAATACAAAGAGAAGAGGAGACTTTTTCGTACAAGTACATGGTACAGTAGGCACATATAGGAAATGTGAAGTGTTGGGGTAACAAACGCTTTAAGATTACTACTGTAAACTGCAGCCAGCAGTACCCAGGATGCACTTAGTTGCTGTTAAAGCAAAACTTTACCCATAATGGTTTGATTAATAATGTTCTTTAACAAAAGAACATACATTACACATGATTAATTATGCTACATAAATTGGTGTGTACTGCCTCCAGCATCGCTTCCATTTCTCCTTCCCAGAGGCTGCCATTTTGTTGAAGCCCAGAGCAGTACAGTCACTTCCTTACTGGAAACTCCCCCAGCCCCCCCCCCCCCTGATTTAAAAAAAAAAAAATCACTTCCTGTAATTAAAATGTGTTAATTTCCTGCCTTGATTGTTTGTTCAGCTAGAGAGGAAGGCTGCTAGAAGCTTTAACATGGCTGATATTCATAGCGCTGTCACTAACTAGGGACAAAGGAGAGCGTATCTGTGAGATCAGATGGGGTGGCCATGCATGGATACAAATTCAGCCAGTTCAGCAGGGCCAGGCTGAATTTGGATCCATGATCTAACAATCGACTAGTGTACTACCAGCCTGTTAGGTTTTTCCCCAAACGATCAGTGTCACTAGCTATAGCTGGCAGCACTAACCACTGTGTTCTAGCAGCAGGGAAGTGGCCCCTACTATGCTGTCAGAACACAGGACAGTAGGAGTGATTCCCCCCATCCACCTACAATGTGTGGATGGAAGAAACAAATATTTTATTTTGTTCAACCTGAACAAAAAAATTATTTAATGTATGGCCAACCTAAGACACTATCCTTGTAAGATTAACTGGTGTCTCCTTGGCAATTGCACAGAGCAGATAACTATAAAGTTTGTTATAAAAAATAAATTGTAGTCTTTGCAACCTCTTTAAAGAATACTGCTCCCCACTATACCACCATTACTTGGACTCTTGAATAAAATTTATAAAAAGCTTTTACATAGCAGCCAACCAGCAGCTTGTCTCTATTGTCTCTTTATGGTGTTGGCACTCTTTTTTTTTTATATTGCCTGAAAATTAATCTTGTCCTTTTTTTTTTTTTTCTCATTGCAGGGGCAGAAAACGTTTTGTGAGCGAAGGAGACGGAGGGCGCCTGAAATTTGAGAGTTACTAAAAGCGAAGACAGCACAACATGCATCGCCGAGCACCGTTTTCTAAATCTCTCTAAAACTTATGGGTACAGAGCCTTTGTAAAATAGTTTTCTAAGATAAACCATTGCAGAAATAAACGTTTGGGATAGGTAGATGTACAGCAAAAGATGATGATATAAGCTACGAATCCTTGAAGTGCCATTTGTTCGAGTTCATTCCACGTTCATGGTCATTCCCCTCTTACAAGGTCTGTTTTTTGGGCAGTCTTCACAGTCTTGAACCTGTCTTCATTGTAGGTAGGGTGTGCCATGACTCCATTATTATTGCTGCTCGTTCATACAGTTCTTCTTCCTCCTCCTTTTTTTTTTTTTTTTTTTTTTCAGAAGTGGAAATGGAGAACTGACTTGCTCCGAAGCGCTTTTCCATTTGTGCCAGAGGCGCAAAAACATTGCTTTTTTTGTAAAAAGCATGATGGTAAGGGATAGGGGCAATGGGAAAAATATTTTTATTCAGCTTTCCAAAGGAAAATTTAATTTTGATGTGAAAGTACAGAATATGGTGGCTGGAACCTCTATTTTTCTACAAAAAAAATAAAAAAAAAACTGGATTATAAGCTGAGTTCTGCTAAAATGTGTGTGTACATATGAAAACAAAAATAAATATGTTTAGTGGAGCACAGTTGGTGTGACAGCGTTTTTTGTATTTTATTTTTTTGTCACTGGTTTTGGGGATGCTCCTTTTAACTGTTGAACGCTTTTACAACTATGTTGAATAATTAGGCTCCATGCACACTGGGCTTAAAAAAAAAAAAAAAAAAAAAAGTAAGCTCCAATCAGAAACGTGAACCACAAGGGTTTTTTTTTTTTTCTTCTTCTTTTTCCTGCCTCTAAATGTTGAGCTCAAAATATGCCTCTAAACCTCCTAATGTACATGGACACATATAGGATAACATTGAGTTGCTTCTACAGGCAGAACACAAAATGTTTTTTAAGCCAGTGTGCATGGAGCCTAATGCCCCGTACACACGATTGGACATTCCGACAACAAAATCCATGGATTTTTTCCAACGGATGTTTGCTCAAACTTGTCTTGCATACACACACACGGTCACACAAATCTT
Source organism: Lithobates pipiens (assembly GCF_037356315.1). NCBI lineage: Eukaryota > Metazoa > Chordata > Amphibia > Anura > Ranidae > Lithobates > Lithobates pipiens. Next base: position 156,598,407 of record NW_027507787.1, on the reverse strand, counting down.
GTCGGAAACTCCAAACGTCAAGAACGCAGTGATGTACAACACCTACGACGAGCCAAGAAAAATTAAGTTCAATAGCCACAACAGCTCTTTGCTTGATTCCGAGCACGCGTGGAACTTTGTGCATCGGAATTGTGTACACACGATCGGAATTTATGACGATGGATTTTGTTGTCGGAAAATTTGAGATCCAGATCCCAAATTTTGTGTGATGGAAATTCCGATGGAAAATGTCCGATGGAGCCTACACACGGTTGGAATTTCCGACCACAAGCTCCCATCGAACATTTTCCGTCGGAAAACATGACCGTGTGTACGGGCATTAAGGTTCATGTATTGTGTCTTAACTTTTTAATGCCCGTTTGTATGCATGTATGTGGCAGCATGGCTGTGGGCCTTGTGCCATGCTGTTGGAAGATCCCAACCTACATCTCTGCTTACAAGCAACCCATCTCCTCCTTTTGTCTCCCATGTTTCAGCTGGGTGCTCAAGACCAGGAATCTGGTCACACTCTCACTCCGTAATCAAATAAACTGTGGCATCGCCAACGCTTTGCCATTACCATGCTACTACATATATGCTTTCAGCCAGCATGACTGTGTTGTGCTGGGAGCACAGTCATTCTGTACCTTCAGTACTGTGACCAGGCTGTCACTGATGGCCCCCTTTAGCAGCAATTAGAAGCTGGTGAGACAGGCTATGGATTACGTGATTACAGTGATCATATGATCTTGAAGCCCATGTAATTATTTATTTTTTTGCAATCTGCTGAGCACACCTGCAATCGGTGGATCACAGCCGCAAAGCACGGGCTTTTTAAAAGAGAAGTATGGTTGTTTTTATTTATTTTGCAGAATCATGCTTACCTAGGTGGGTACAGCATCCATCCAATGCCGACTCTGTCCCCCACAGGCTTTAACACTGAGAACCGAGCGATCAAACACTGCCGATCAGTCAGATCTCAGAGATTCCTGAGCAGAGAGCTAGGTACTATAGGTCAGCGATGTCTGCTCTGCCCCCCCTCACTCACTGGAGGGCTGGGCTGTGGAGGGGTGGGAGCGGCCGGCTCAGATTCTCAGTGGCTCGCTAAGAGGATGAGCCGGGTGCCATTCCAGGCATGTGGGCGGACCCCGACTTTGTTGTCAGGATATTGCCTGAGCCTGAACTGGCTCTGTGATGTCAGCTGACGGTGTGCTTCAGCCTGCAGTCTGCTAAAAATGGGTCACAGGAGTGCAGAAGAACTGCAGTCCTGTGATCCACAGGAGAAGTACAGCCAATTGAGTTTGGCTGCACTTCTCCCTTTTGTGGTTTTTTTTTTTTTTTTTTTCCCATTGTGCTTACTGTAAAGAAGTTTTCTGGTATGCAGAGGTCAAACTACTTTTCCTTGCCTGCATTGTGTGTATAAAATAAATTTTTTTTTCACCTTTTCGGTTTTCTTTTAAATATGTTCCTCCAAAAGATGTCTACTTTGTGTGCATCAAATGCCTTTAAACACCCAGATAATAACTTTGAAGTAGCAGTGACATCATCACTGTGCTGTACATAGTCTGTGCAGAGTAAGAGCTGTGGGAGGGGATCCAGTGGCCCCACGCACTACAGACTGACTGCGGAAAATGACAGGAGGGGGCGGATGCAAGACCAGTCACCCTGCACAAGAAGAGTGCAGCAGTGACTGGTCAGTACTACAGGAAACTCCTGCACAGGGACAAGGTGCAGGAGTTTTGTGCTGCGATAGCCTGGATTTGGAAGAAATGCGCACAGTATGCTAAGATGAGGGAAGAATAGACTTTATTTAGACAAAATGGGGTTGATTTCCTAAAACTGGAGCGTTCAATTAAGCTTTGACAAAAAAAAAAAAAAAACCCTGGAAGCTTATTGGCTACCATGTACCGCTGAACCAGATTTGGTACTCTCCAGTTTTAGTAAATCAACCCCATATTTGTTTAGCCTAAAGTTCAACTTTAGTTCCCAGAAAAGTGTAATTTTGTACAAATTAGTAGATATCTGTGATTATTTTTTATTAATTCTGAAATGCATAATAAAAGAATATCAGAAGCAATACTTGCAGCTAACCGTTTTATAGCAAGCACTTTACATTTTTACAGAGAAGGTCTGTTCTGTCTATTATCCCTCTTTGATGGATGGGGCAGGTTTGTGCATTCTATAACAATACTAATAACTATACATCTGTAGAGACAGGAGGGTCACGATCTATTTGCAGTCCCCTTATGATGGACCGGTCAGGTTTGGGCATTTTGCTGATCCAGCTGAGCCATTTCCTGCTGGTGGATGACTTCCTGGGCATCGTGCTGCATCTTCTCCAGCTTTGTTAACGTTACTGACTTTAGCGGTAGAAGCTTTGGCTTACACAACACCATGGTGGGGACATCTTCAACAAATAGCTGCCCTGCAAACACAGATAAAAAATTCTGTCTGTGTCATCATAATGTAAGCTCATACACCAAGCCCCTTCAACTGAGAACTACAAATAGTAAACTTTTTATATCATTCAGGGACTCCGATGAGGAGACTTTACATTCCATCTCCAGCCCAGTGCAGAATGCTCTGTTTTTTATTGCTCTTATTTGGTACGTGGACAGGAAGTTGGGGGAAATCTTCCCAGTGAATCCACAGGCAAAACCTGCAGGCCTTTGGCACTTATTGCTTGGGCTTTCCCTACTAAAGGTGCCTACTCAGAAAAGCATGATTTTTGTACCCACCATAAAAAAAAACCTATTCTTGGCGCCTACAGAAAGTCTTAAACCTTTGTGTTATACTGCGAACTACAAAAGGAAAAGACACACCGACAGGCAAATAAAAACAACCTGCCTAGGTAACCACTCCCCCTATCAGCGTGCCCCAGTTTTAACGCAAAGCACTTCTGAGAGCATGATCATAAACACAGGGAATCTGTAACGGTCTCATAAAAAATCATATGTTCTTTCTTGTTCCTTGAGTAACACAAAAGCTGTCCAACTGTAGGGTGGGCAACATCGCAATCAATTACTAACAGTCCCAAGAAACAGAATAATGGGGACTGCCTGCAGCTCAGAGAGCCGAATGAAGCTAGCATCAGATGAGACCAAACCTCTGCTTGATTCTGAAAAGCCCAAAAGGCACTTGCAGATCTAGAAGCATGTGCCTCGACAGGAAAGGATGGAACACAATCCTTGAGCCCATAAGCTTGGATCATTATCTGCCTGAGCCAATTAACAATGGTGGAACAAGAAGCCAGTGCACCGTAAAGCTGGCCATAAATGGTGCGATTTTCTTTCCTGCAACCACCGGTTGTGTTTGTGGGGGGGGGGGGGCCTCCCAGATGGGAGAACACAGTGATTATTATTAGTGGCTATAATATCATGAAAAATCCAACATGATGGATCAACTTGGGTGCAATCAGCCTGCCCAAACATGGTTCAAATTCCAGCTGAACCGGCTGAGATTCAAACCATCTATGGCCAGCTTTAAAGTTTCCATGCAGGATGAAAAATTGGGAATTAGTCTTCCTGAAAGAAGCAGTGGCTGAGAGAGAGACTATCACAGCCTAAACCACATCCAGACAACAGAGTGAAATTATCCTTTTGATGAACTGGAGCTGGACAGAGGGATAGAAGAACAATGCCTTAGCATTGAAAAGCTGACATAACCTTAGGCAAGAAGGAAGTCCTGGCTCTCATTACTTTGTCCTTAAAGCAGAGTGTAGCTACTGACTTTTAATAAACAAACACTCACCTGACCCACAGTCCAGTGATGCGGCCTCTCGAAGCCTTGTTCCTCTCTGCGGCACAGTCATTGCAGCTGTGGGCACCCAGCTGTGACAGCTTGTGGCTTTACAGCCGGGGCATGCACTGTGCTCTCCTAGTGGCCAGACAATCTTCTGGGACCTTTGACGTGTTCCAGACGATTGCAGAGAGAGAAGTCGCCTAGGCGGCCAAACGATGAAATGAGGAAGTGGGACAGGAAGTACCTCTCAAAACTAGGTACCCAAGCCCCCCCCCCCCCCCCCAAAATAAATTACATGCCAAATGTGGCATGTAAGGGGGTGAGGAGTGCCTAAAGCGGAAGTTCCACTTTTGGGTGGAGCTCCGCTTTAAGTAAAACAAGAAAGGGTTCCTTGCAGATGACTACAAGAAGGAATTCCTGGCCCTCAACACCACTTTGTCCTTAAGTAGAACAAGAAAGGGTTCCTTGCAGATGGCTAGAAGGAAAACGAACCTTGTGGCTGAGCACAGAGGGAGAAAAACATCTCTAAAAAGTTCAAACAGCTGTTTCTGAAGTGTAGTGAGAACCAGATTCTAATTCTATGAGGGCACAGGGGAATGGATGGTGGAGTTACATGGGAGCCTTGGATCTTAATCAAACATTAAGAGGCCTACGGCTCTAAACCTGAGGCAGAAACCTGACACTTAATAGTGCTGAGAACCAAACACTGGTCCAGACCTAAATGCAGGATGAAGCTGATTCGTCCCACAGAGAAACTCCTGGGATGGATGTCCTGAGGCTTATACCAAGGGAAGTAGAACTCACAGACTTAGATATGCCCCTTTTCATCAGAACCTGGGCTTCAAAACCCATGTCCTTGTAGCTAGATGGCAAACTGGTCTTTGGGACAGAAGATCCTGAGGATGACGCAAAGCAGTGTGTGTTAGGAGTGTTACCAGGTCTGTGTAAGACATCTGCTTGGGTTAGTCCGAAGCAATACGGGTTACATAGTATGTGAGGTTGAAAAAAGTCCAACCTATGTGTGATTATATGTCAGTATTATATTGTATATCCTTGTATGTTGCGGTCGTTCAGGTGCTTATCTAATAGTTTCTTAAAACTATCAATGCCCCCCGCTGAGACCACCGCCTGTGGAAGGGACAAGAATGCCCACATCTCATGACCAACCCCCCCCCCCCCAAAAAAAAAAACAATGGTCCTGGAATATCTTGGGGTGTAGGAAACACTCTCCTGAGTCCAGGTGGTGCAAGTTGAGGCAATCTGCTTGCCAATTGTCTACACCTGGAATTTACATGGTGGACAAGGCGGGAACGTAACAGCATCCTGGTTTCTCCCTAATGATTAACGTATGCCATTGTCATAGGGTTGTCCAACTGAATCCAGACTGGATGACTTTCCAGTGGGATGGTCCAACACTGCAAACACTGCAAAATGCTCCAAGATGTTAATCGGGACAAAAGACTCCTCTGAGGACCAAGTCTCTTGCACTGACAGGGTGCCTAGGACTTACTCCCAGCCCTTTAGGCTGGCATACATTGTGAGGAGCTTCCAAAAGACGGGAAGGAAGTGACTTGAGAGCTGAATTCCTGAGCTACCAAGCCAGGGACAACCATGATAGATCAATTGACTTGTCCAGAGACTGGATTTGCTTGTCCCTTGATGAAATATTGTTCTGTTGCTAAGCTTTGAATTTGCCCAGCTTGTGAAACTGAACAAACAAAACTGTTTTGAAATAGGCTACCATCAGACCTAAGACTCATGCAAAAGTCCTATGGCTTCTGAACTGGAGAGATCAAGTCTGAGAGTGTAACAAAGTTTCTTCTGTGAAAGGAACACTCTGACCAGTGCTGTGTCCAGGACTAGACACAAGATTCAGTAAAATCAATGAAAGTGGGTACAGAGGTGAACTGATAGATGGCATAAATATAGTCCAGTAATCAAAAGATTGTCACCAGCATGCAGTTTACAATCTAAAAAAAAATTGGTGCCACATAATGCATGCAAAGTTTTAGAGCCATTGACGTCCCCTACCTCAGGCAGCAGTGACATACACAGGTCACATGCTTTATGTAGTGGGACATTACATAAAGCATGATTAAAGATTACGGTAGATTAGATTAAAGGCTAAATCTACCTTTTGCAAAATAGCAGTTGCAATGCACAGGTTGCTGCAGACTCAAGCTCTTTGTCCTTACTAAGGTAGCAACTTTCAGTTAGAAGTGTCAATAGAATTGAGTGTGAGTTTGGAATGAGCGGTATTTATCTCACTCATATTCCGTTGAAGTAGCAGATGTATTATGTTGTTTATTCACAGATCTTTGTGTATAAATAAATAGATCTGCCCCACCCTATTAGATTGTAAGTGCTTACGTCTCTTGTATTTTATTATAACTGTATTGTTTCCCTTTTATATTGTAAAGTGCTGTGTAACCTGTTGGCGCTATATAAATCCCGTATAATAATACAAAAAAATGCGACTGTGCAGATGGAGCCACTGTCAACCTTGCAAAATGGCACCAGGAAGAACCCCAGCATGCTGATTTTATAGTGTCAGACTGGTGAGAGGTGCAGAAAGGGAGAGTCCATCCACACTGGATGGAGACAACAAGTACCCCGGGAACAAGACAGACTCTAAGTGCAGAGAGTGACATCAATTCCAAGCTACATGTCAGCACCTTCGGCAGGCATGCTGTGAAGCCGACCCAAAGCCATTGGTAAAGTGTGAACTGAGGGCACCAGATATATAGCGACTGTTCAGCTCCCATGTCTGGATTCAGACAAGTTGTGACTGTCTGGAAATACTGTAATGCAATGTAAAGGACCACGATAAGAGGTCTCAAGTACTCATGAAACCCAGAGAGCTGTAGGAAGCGAGATGGCCAAAATCATTGCATATGGGCAACAGAAAGCTTTTAAAGACTGAAGTTCCAAATGGCTCTTTGCATGCAGAGGCAGTAGCTGGGAGAGGCTTTCATTATGCTGTATGGTAGGAAAAAGGAGTGTGTGCATGATACTCTACCTAGTGTATGACGTTAGTGCTCAGTCCCTCGCCATTCAGCCTAGGTTCACACTGACTGCAGGTTAAAAATTGTGTGAGTTCAGCTGTACTCGCACGATTTCAAACTGGCAATGCAGTCCGACTTCAGGGTTGATTTGACAGACATCTGTGTGGTTTCCTGCACAAATGTCTATACAAATTGCCCCCAAAGTCACTAAAAGTAGTACAGGAACTTCTTTTGGGAATCGGTGCAGAGCCACACCGATTCAGACAGTGCCATTCAAATCACATGCCAAATTGGCCTCATGTGAACGTGGGCTAACCCCTTCCACTGCAAAACCAGCAGGAATAGGGAATAATGGTGCACAGTGACCTAAGTAAAAGAGGAAGTTATCAAGCAAGTCTTCAGAGACACTGCAAGCACTAAGGCAATGCCAGTGGCTCTGGACCAGGAATGTGCTCAGCAGCTTTTACCAGAATTGAGCCTGGAAAATGCCCCACATGAAACCCTGTGTCAACAGGTACAGGTCACTTTCAAGATATTGGGTCTGGACGCAGTACCACAAAAGCCAGGATGAGGATTACCATGCTGCAATTGAAGAAACAAAGCTCCAGCAGTGATGTGGAGAAGAGTCTTTATTGAGGAAAAAAAAGTGCAAAAAAAAAAAGTATAGCAGGGTTGAAGAAAAGACGTCTATCTTTTTAGCACACAAGCAAAAAACTGAGACATGCTTGTAGTAAGAGTGGTTACACTTTAAACTAGGCTGGCCTGTAACAGCACTGATCTCTAGCAGTTTTATGTAATGTGTCTCCAGTCTCCAACAACTCCTTTAGCATGTTCACAGTCTCTGGCAATCCGTTTTTGGAATGCCCTCAGTCTCTGACATCTCTTGTTGCGTGTTCACAGTCTCTGATAGCCATCTGTAGCATTACGTTCACTGAATATAATGCTACAAAATCTTCAATTTGCAGAGATCATGTCTTTTCTGACTGCAGAGACATAGATCTGACACAGCAGGGGTTGTGTTGGACCTCTGCAGAGAGACCACTGCTTCTACACAAAAAGAAATGTTTCTTTATTGCAGCATGCTGGCAACGGACAGGCTTTTCTACTTCTACTATGATTGATTTGAAAAGAAAACCAACTGCACACTTTTCTCTTATATTCACCGACCGACACAGCTCCTCTCCCAACTACATGGGTTGTATAGCCTGCCATTAGGAGAAACTAGGCAACATTTTTACACAATACACAGAACTTTAATCCCGCCCTGGGGGCGGGCCCCATGCTATCGACCCTCCTCCTGCTGCTAGCAGCTTCAGTTTTTATTTTGCCTAGCAAGGAGAATGAAACCCTGCAGGCCTCTCGGTCCATATTTTTACTGCAGGTTTGCTGCTTTTTGCGCAAGATGAGAGATCCTGAGATCATTATGCACCCCTGCAAAAAAATATCCCCCCAGCAACAACAACAGAACAGATCTCCCAGCAGCCAGCCAGCATCAATAGACTCTCCAGCAGCCAGGAACAATCCCTTCCAGCAACTATTGACCGTCCCAGCAACATAAGCCCCCCCCAACTGCCGGCTGGGTGACAGGCTGGTTAATGAAATCCTTGTAGTCCCCCCAGTCCGGCCATCGAGCGTGAGCAGGCCGCAGCTACGGCTCGGCAGGCCTCGACATACCTCATGCTCCAGAGGTGGTCGTGAGCTTCAATACTCCGCGGTATACACACAGGGATTTCTTCAGAATAGCAAAAGATTCTAAGCTCCCGGTTGGGAAATTGTGTTTTTGAGCATAGCGGGTGGAGGGCCTCGCTTTTGGAGTGAGGAGAACGCCTGGATCCTGCCATGCTCTCGTTTGAGAGACTGTGTCTCTGAGCACAGCAGACAGAAGGTCCCTTTCTGGAGCGAGGAGAACACTTGGATCTCGGTGGGACCGGCATTCCAGACTCATTCTAGAACCTGCAGAGGGCTATATCTACAGCGCGCTGCTGACCTCGCTTCTAATAGAAGATCCAGTGTATCTGCAAATCCAGGCATATGAATTGTTGGAGAGAGCATAATGACACTGGTCTTCAAGACCAATCACCAAAGACCACGATTCACCAAATGAAGTATACTCGGAAGTGAAGAGTGAACATTCCCCCAGCGCACCAGCAGCAGTGTCTAAACAGCAGCACAGTGGCTTATACTGTGAAGGCTCGGCTAACCCTATGAGGGTGTTTGATCTGGTGAGCGCAATCATATCCCCACAACACTGAGTGGTGCACCAGGGAGGAATGTTCTTTACCTCTATATTGCCTTCCCTGCACTAGTCACTTTACTCTACCACCATCCCTTGAAATACTGCAATATGCGATTTTACAGCAACTTCTGAATGCGATTCAAAAAAATCTTTTCTTATATTGAAGGACGCACTTTGGGACTAATTTTTGCACTTTTTTTACACACATTTCTTGTATTTTTTTACACAAATTTCTTGTATTTTTTGCACAGGTTGTTGCAGGATTTTTTATAGGACTGTTGATTTGCACTTTTACACAGCAATTTTGCATAATTGTAATTTCTTGTTCATTTGGAATTTTTTCATGTATGTAATATCTATAATACTAATAGAATATATATGTAGCACTGCACAGTACGGCAGCACCAGCACTTTATATTTATATAGATATAGATAAGCAATATTTTGCTAGTACGGTTGTATCCTAAGCACACATTTGTATGCACAGAGTTGCACAAGCACATGGTTTTAGCGCCATAGCTTATTTTTAATTCTTTATTTTTCACCTTCTCCTTTATTTAAGGGTGGAGGATCTAGGCATAGGCAGCTTCAACCCTTTAAGAATTTCCTTAGTAATTCCTCTTCAAGCATTCACTTTACTTTTAAGAAACTAGTCCGTAGCGCAACTTTATTTATCTATTTATACATACAGTGCCTTGCGAAAGTATTCGCCCCCCTTGAACTTTTCAACCTTTTGCCACATTTCAGGCTTGAAACATAAAGATATAAAATTTTAATTTTTTGTGAAGAATCACCAACAAGTGGGACACAATTGTGAAGTGGAACGAAATCTATTGGATATTTTAAACTTTTTTAGCAAATAAAAAACTGAAAAGTGGTGCGTGCAAAATTATTCGGCCCCTTTACTTTCAGTGCAGCAAACTCACTCCAGAAGTTCAGCGAGGATGATCCAATGTTGTCCTAAATGACTGATGGTGATAAATAGAATCCACCTGTGTGTAATCAAGTCTCTGTATAAATGCACCTGCTCTGTGATAGTCTCAGGGTTCTGTTGAAAGCGCAGAGAGCATCATGAAGACCAAGGAACACACCAGGCAGGTCCGTAATACTGTTGTGGAGAAGTTTAAAGCCGGATTTGGATACAAAAAGATTTCCCAAGCTTTAAACATCCCAAGGAGCACTGTGGAAGCGATCATTTCGAAATGGAAGGAGTATCAGACCACTGCAAATCTACCAAGACCTGGCCGTCCCTCTAAACTTTCAGCTTAGACAAGGAGAAGACTGATCAGAGATGCAGCCAAGAGGCCCATGATCACTCTGGATGAACTGCAGAGAACTACAGCTGAGGTGGGAGAGTCTGTCCATAGGACAACAATCAGTCGTACACTGCACAAATCTGGCCTGTATGGAAGAGTGGCAAGAAGAAAGACATTTCTGAAAGATATCCGTAAAAAGTCTCGTCTAAAGTTTGCCACAAGCCACCTGGGAGACACACCAAACATGTGGAAGAAGGTGCTCTGGTCAGATGAAACCAAAATCCAACTTTTTGCCCACAATGCAAAACGATATGTTTGGCGTAAAAGCAACACAGCTCAACACACCATCCCCACTGTCAAACATGGTGGTGGCGGCATAATGGTTTGGGCCTGCTTTTCTTCAGCAGGGACAGGGAAGATGGTTAAAATTGAGGGGAAGATCGATGCAGCCAAATACAGGACCATTCTGGATGAAAACCTGTTGGAGTCTGCAAAAGACCTGAAACTGGGACGGAGATTTATCTTCCAACAAGACAATGATCCCAAACATACAGCAAAATCTACAAAGGAATGGTTCACAAATAAACGTATCCAGGTGTTAGAATGGCCAAGTCAAAGTCCAGACCTGAATCCAATCGAGAATCTGTGGAAAGAGCTGAAAACTGCTGTTCAGAAACGCTCTCCATTCAACCTCACTGAGCTCGAGCTGTTTTGCAAGGAAGAATGGGCAAGAATTTCAGTCTCTCAATGTGCAAAACTGACAGAGACATACCCCAAGCGACTTGCAGCTGTAATCGCAGCAAAAGGTGGCTCTACAAAGTATTAAACGCAAGGGGGCCGAATAATTGTACACGCCCCACTTTTCATTTTTTTATTCGTTAAAAAGTTTCAAAAATCCAATAGATTTCGTTCCACTTCACAATTGTGTCCCACTTGTTGGTGATTCTTCACAAAAAATAAAAATTTTATATCTTTGTGTTTGAAGCCTGAAATGTGGCAAAAGGTTGAAAAGTTCAAGGGGGCCGAATACTTTCGCAAGGCACTGTATGACGGGCTACTGATGTCTTGATCACAGTATACAGCCACCCTGTAACTTGCGCAGGCGTAGGTCTGTGATGGAATGTCTTCAGGACTGGTAAGTACGGCTCTCCCTGCTTCGGTGGGGGGAGCAGCTGGGCATTCCCTGGGGGGTCGATTCGGGGGCCATCTCACCTCCTTATCTTCTCTCCCAAGTCCTGATCACCCCTCCCTTCCCCCTCTAAGGGGGATGTCTGCATGCGCTGCGGGCGGTGTATGTGTGTGTGTGTGAGGTCACTGTTTCTCACCTGTGGGGCTCTGTGCAGTTGCTGTTCGGTCCTGGTCCAGGTCTGGGGGTCCCAGAAAAACAGTTTTTGTGGAGGTTGTCTGTCAGCAGGCAGCTTGTTTTTATTCTTGCTCTGTTCACCGCATGGCGCCGTTCCGGCGGCCATCTTGGATTTGGGGAAGCTATAGATTCCCCTGGGGGGCTTCAGCAGCCATTTTCCCTAGGATTCCTATTGATTACATTGGCAGCCATTTTGTGAAAGCCTGAATGCTTTCTTCACCACTGGCCTCTTGTGACAGCATGCAATGTGCTTTGTCTTGTTACTTCCTGTATCCACTGTGTCTGAGGGACACTGGATGGCTCTGTGCTGAACGCTGAAGCTGTTCTGCAGATCGTTGCACTGCTGTTAGAGCTGCTGCTGCTGACAGTTTTTTTCTCCTCTATGCATCTGGGAACCTCCTAGGGACTACAGGCACTATTGTTGGCATTCACAGAACGCCCCAGGGTTGTGAGTGTAGCGCTAAGCACCCCCCCACCCTGCGGCAGCAGGAGGGTGGGTCCTTCACTGTCCTAAGTCCCCTTGCAGGTGGCAGACAGGATAGGGTCAGCATGGCTTCAGAAACGGGTGCTTCTTCCCCCAAAATCCAGGCTATAGCAACCGGATCACCTGCGGATAGTGCGGTGCGCATGGACACCCTGAGGGCATTACTGGACTCCTATGTTGCTAAGATAGAGGCGGCACGTGGCAGGAAAGGTGCATGTAAGAGGCCCCTGCCCCCCCCCCCCCGTCCTCTGGGGAGAGCTCTGATGCAGACTTGGGCCCTGCTGAGGCTGGAGACCCCTGCTCTGACCTATCAGACGTGGCTGACCAGGACCATTCGGACAGTGAGGATGATTCCCCGTCTGGGTCCGGGCAAACAAGGCGCTTGTTGGAGCACTTATCACAGCTGTGCGTGATACCCTGAAGATTCAGGAGCCAGCGGATTCCTCTGCTGATGTACCGGTCCCTTTTGGGTCCCACAAGCCAGCACGTTCACCTAAGGTGTTCCCGTATTTGACATATTTTGACAAATTCATCTACATGGAATGGGGTCGCCCGCAACTGACTTTTTCAGTCCCCAAAAACATGGCGGTGCGTTACCCCTTTGAGGAAAGCCTTCTCAAAAAGTGGTCGGCTCCTCCGGTCGTGGACCCCCCAGTATCTAGGTTAAATAAAGTAACCACGATCCCGGTTGAGGGGACTCCTGCATTCAAGGATCCCACGGACAGGAAGGCTGAAGCAGTGGCTCGTTCCTGGTTTACGGTTGTGGGGTCAGCCGTGCGACCTGTACTGGCATCTGCACTGGTGTCGCAGACACTCACTGAGTGGGCAAAACTTTTGCACTGCAAATTGGCAGAGCAGAATGCCTCTTCTGTCTGCGTGGAGCTAGCAGACCAACTAGTGCATGGCCTTAAGTACGTTTGTGACGCGGCCCTGGATACTCTCCCTCTGCTATCCAGGGCCTCAGTGTCAGCCATGGTGCTGGGGCGCCTTATTTGGCTGAAATGCTGGTCCGCTGACCAGGCATCCAAGAAAGCCCTGACGGATCTTCCCTTCCTTGGCGAACGGCTCTTTGGAGCCTCGTTGGATGACATTATTAAAAATGCCACGGGTGGTAAGAGTACACTACTCCCACAGGCCAGGAAGGCTAAGGAGCCACGCCGCAGACAAGGGCCCTCCTTTTCCGCTCACAAGCGGCTTTTTCGTCCACCCGGTGCTTCGGCAAAACTACCCCAGCCCGACAGGATGCCCACGGACAGTCAGAAGTATCCCTGGAACCGCATGCCTAACAAGCCTGCGAACAAAAGTGCTACCGCATAAAAGTTTGCCTCGGGTGGGGGGGTCGTCTTCGGGAGTTTGCAACCCGTTGGACCCCCCAATTATCAGACCAATGGGTCTGCGATCTGATTTCAGGTTACAAGATAGAGTTTCTCTCTTTGCCGCCAGATTCTTCCCCTCCAGCATACCCACGTCCCCGGTTCGCCGGGAGGCCCTGCTAGGGGCAGTAAGGGACTTGCTGAATCAGGGGGTGATTGTACCAGTTGCGGACTTGGAACGATTCCAGGGGTTCTACTCAAATCTGTTTGTGGTTCCCAAGAAGGAAGGGGTACGTCCAATCTTGGACTTGAAAGCACTCAATCACTTTGTAAAAGTGCAGAGGTTCAGAATGGAATCAGTTCGCTCAGTAGTTGCTGCACTGCATCAAGGGGACTCCCTGGCGTCTTTGAACATCCAGGATGCATACCTGCACATACCCATATGCCTTCGGCATCAAAAATTTCTGCGTTTGGCAGTTGGGGAAGCCCATTACCAGTTTGTGGCTCTTCCCTTTGGCCTGGCATCAGGCCCCCGAGTCTTTACCAAAGTACTGGCTCCAGTATTGGCGTTGCTGCGACAACGCGGGATTGCGATCGTGGGTTACCTAGACGATCTCCTCCTGAGAGCTTCTTCTGCCTCAGAATGAAAGGAGGATGTGGCGATCACCATGCAGATCCTGCAAGAATTTGGGTGGCTGTTGAACCTAAAGAAGTTGGTGGTTGTGCCGACCCAGCGTCTGGAGTACCTGGGTTTACTGTTGGATTCCAGGGAAGCGAGGGTCTTTCTCCCCTCAGACAAATTGCAGACTCTCAGATCTGCGGTAAAACTACTGATGAACCACAAGTGGTCATCACTCCGCTTTTGCATGCGAGTGCTGGGGCTCATGGTAGCCTCTTTCGAGGCAGTACCTTATGCCCAGTACCAAACCAGAGTCCTGCAGAAGGAGATCTTGACAAAATGGGACAAATCTCCGTTGTCCCTGGATTGGCAGATCCAGGTGAGCCAGCCAGTCAGGGATTTCCTGATCTGGTGGTTGAGGTCCCCTTGGTGATTCAGGCCGGAAAATCGTTCCTTCCTCTGAAATGGACGATGGTCACTACGGACGCCAGTCTGGCCGGCTGGGGTGGAATGATGGAGATTCAGTCGGCTCAGGGCCTCTGGTCGATGGAGGAATCCAAGTTGACGATCAATCTGCTCGAATTGAGAGCGATCAGGCTGTGCCTCTACATGGCCGACGTGTCTTCAAGGGTGTCCGACCAGGATACAGTCAGACAATGCCACGGCTGTGGCATACATAAATCACCAAGGGGGAACAAGAAGCTCCGCCACTGCTCGGGAGGTCGCTTACATACTTCGGTGGGCAGAGCGACACGTTCCGGCCCTGTTGGCCATTTACATCCCGGGGGTGGAAAATTGGCAGGCGGACTATCTGAGTCATCAGATTCTGGACCCAGGAGAATGGGCATTGCATCCGGAGATATTCAGGCTGCTGTGCCTGAAATGAGGCACACCAGAGGTGGATCTATTGGCCTCCCGGCTCAATCGGAAGGTCCAGAGATTCGTGTCCAGGACAAGAGATCCGTGGGCAGACACGTCAGACGTGCTAATGGATCCGTGGGATCAGTACCAGCTGATCTACGCCTTTCCTCCACTGAAACTGTTGCCACGTCTGCTTCGCAGAGTGGAAGCCGAGGGGATTCCGGTAATCCCGATTGCCCCACATTGGCCTCAGCGGGCCTGGAACGCAGACGTGGTGCGCCTGGTGGCAGACGCTCCCTGGCGACTGCCATTGCGAGAGGGCCTCCTATCTCAAGGTCCAATCTTTCACCCTGCTTTACCCTCACTGGCTATAACGGCCTGGCTGCTGAAAGCCAGGTATTGAGGAACCGGGGTCTGTCGGACTCCGACTATGCTGAGAGCGTGGAAATCTTCTTCCAGGAAGATATACCATCGTACTTGGCCTATATCTCCATGTGTGAGGAGAAAGGGTGGCATCCGCGCTCTTTCTCTATATCCAGGATCCTGCTGTTTCTTCGGCAAGGTGTAGACCAGAGGTTGGCGTTGAGCATCATCAAGGGGCAAATTTCAGCTTTGGCTGTCTTTTTTCAGCGACCCCTAGCGTCTCACTCATTGGTGAGTACCTTTGTTCAGGTAGTCCCTCCGGTGCGTCCTTCGTTGCCTCCGTGGGATTTGAACCTGGTGTTGTCGGCGCTTCAGAAGCCGCCGTTTGAGAATATCAGGGAGATTCCTCTGTTGACCCTTTCACAGAAGGTGGTCTTTCTAGTGGCCATCCCATCGGCCGGGAGGGTTTCGGAACTGGCGGCCTTGTCCTGCAAGTCGCCTTATCTGGTCATCCACAGGGATAAGATGGTGTTGCATCCGCAACCGTCTTTTCTACCGAAGGTGGTCTCGGCCTTTCATATCAATGAGGACATTGTATTACAATGTCCTAAGCCGAAGCACCCCAAAGAGGTGGCCCTTCACGTGCTCGATGTGGTTAGGGCTCTGAAGGTGTACTTGTCTGTCACAGCTTCCTTTCGGAAGTCAGACTCGCTGTTTGTTTCGGTGGCTGGTCCTAAGAAGGGCATGGCAGTCTCTTCGGCCACCATTTCCAGGTGGATCAGACAGATTGTAGTCCAAGCCTACGCCTTGAAGGGGCAGGTACCTCCCTTTCCAGTCACAGCCCACTCTACAAGAGCAATCGGAACGTCTTGGGCCTTCCGCCACCAAGCGTCTGTTGCTCAGGTGTGTAAGGCGGCGACCTGGTCGTCTGTCCATACGTTTACCAAGTTTTACAAGGTAGACGTCAGTGCATCGGCTGATGCCGGTTTTGGCCGCAAAGTTTTGCAGGCGGCCGTGTAGTTGCTATTGAGTTGTTTCCTGTTTTTTCGATAAAACCACAGTACTGTTTCATTAATGCACTGTTGCATTACTTCCGCAATGCTGCGGCCTGGGGGATTACTCCTGTTGAGGATGCCCGGTTTTGTGGTGGAGTTTCCACACATTGCTGTTTTTTTGTGGGTTTAGTTTCACTAGTTCCCACTTTCCATGGCGGATGAAGTTTTTAATGCTGTTTTTTCCCACCCATCGTTTGCCACTGCTTGGGGACGTCCCATGTAGTTACAGAGAGGAGCTGTGTCGGTCGGTGAATATAAGAGAAAATAGGATTTTTGTACTCACCGTAAAATCCTTTTCTCTGTAATTCACAGACCGACACAGCACCTACCCCTCCTTTTTCTACGTTATACGTACTGAAGCTGCTAGCAGCAGGAGGAGGGTTGATAGCACGGGGCCCGCCCCCCCAGGGCGGGATTAAAGTTCTGTGTATTGTGTAACAATTTTGCCTAGTTTCTCTTAATGGCAGGCTATACAACCCATGTAGTTACAGAGAGGAGCTGTGTCGGTCGTGAATTACAGAGAAAAGGATTTTACGGTGAGTGCAAAAATCCTATTTTTGTTATGATGCTCATGAAATGTTCAATCAGCCTTTAAAAATATTTTCACTAACCTTGCTTGGGGAGCACCTCCCGAAACATGGATTTTACTTCTGGCATCCTGGAGATCTAGAGACACAACAGAGAAAGACACGTTTTAATAAGAAATGTATCTGCTATTATAAATGTGCTACCAATGCTACAGATGTGACATATCAGGCAATGTGTTTACTGCTCTACCCCTTCTCAAATAACAGAGTTCAGATTTTTCCAATGAAAGGTCCTCTGACCTCAGTAAAGTGCCTCCTGCCCTCCAAACCCTTCCAATAGACTGAAAGCTAATACCAGCCTCTTTACCCCAATCATCCTACACAGACAAGATGTTGAGGTAAAACAAAAGGAATGACTGTTTATTGAACAGAAGTACAGGTTTTTATACACTTCAAAAGTAGGGCAGTCACCACATAAACAATAACACCAAATATTACCCAAAACATCACACAATGGTTAGACAATGAGGTAAAGTTGACACAAGACTAATCCCATCAAGTAGGAACCTCCAAGAGGATTAGCCAACAGACAGAAACGATAGGTGACTCAATTAACAATGGAAATTCACACCTAGGAGGCACACAATGGAAGAGAGACACTTAACAATAAGCACATAACCCCTTAATAAACAGATTATAGCAGGCGACCCCAGCATCAGGTTGTTTTTAGCTGACTAGATCTATATATAACATCTATTCTATGCCCCCACATCCAATCACTAGCTAAATCCGGCCACCTTAACCTCCGCAACATCTCCAGAATTTGACCCTTCCTGACTAATGACACAAAGAAACGTATTCACTCCTTGATTATTTCCCACCTTGACTACTGTAACTCTCTACTTAATGGCCTACCCTTAGGCAGGCCATCCCCCTTTCAGTCTATTATGATTGCTGCTGCTAGACTAATACATCTCACTAACCGTTCCATGACTGCTGCTCTTCTCTGCCAATCCCTTCACTGGCTTCCTCTACCCCACCGAATAAAATTCAAAATGCTAACCACAACATACAAGGCCATCCACAATATCACCCCCAGCTACATCACCATCCTCATCTGTAGATTTTGCCCAAATTGTCCCCTCCCCTACGCTCCTCCCAGGAATTCCTGCTCTCTAACTCCCTTGTTACCTCCTCTCATGCTCGCCTTCAGGACTTCTCCAGAGCCTCTCCCATCTTCTGGAACTCCCAGCCCCGGTATATCCAATCAGCCCTTAACCTGTCCACCTTCAGGAGATCCCTGAAAACTCACTTTTTCAAGGAAGTCTATCCCACACCCACCTAACTGTCCCCAAGCCACCCCCATCAAATCATTCCCTGCATCTATTACCTTTTGTACCACTAGAATGTAAGATCTACGAGCAGGGCCCTCCTGTCCCTTCTGTATTGAATTGTACTGTAATTGTGCTGTCCCCCCTCTACATTGTAAAGTGCTGCATAAACTTTTGGCGCTATATGAATTGTGAATAATAATAATATTCTATAATATAACAACTATTCTGAGTCTAGGAGGGGGATTGAAGCAGTCATTGCTGGTTTAGGGACAGAGGCTCCAAATCTGTATCCAGGTCCCAGATTCCCAGAGTCTGTGTGTTTTGGGGAATCAAAGACCCAAATCCAAAGCAAAACCACTCCAAGGGTCATCCAGGCACACACCTCCCAAGAACATAGCCACCTCAAAAGCCAGTGCCCATAGTAGGCAATAGGCTACCTTGCAGTTGCCTCCAAAAGCCCCTTTCCTGGTTGGGTCTGTCACAGGTCCTGTTAAGTCTAGAGTACACATAGACAATGTAGACAACCATGCACTTCCAACCTCGTGGTAACAGTTTGGAGAATACCCTTCTCTGTTCCAGCATGACTTTGCCCCTGTGTACAAAGCCAGCTCCATAAAGACATGGTTTCACCAGTTTGGTGTGGAGGAACTCAAGTGGCCTGCACAGAGCCCAGACCTCAACCCTACTTGGGATGAATCAGAATGCTGATTGTGAGCCAGGACGTCTCACCCAACATCAGTACCTGACATCCCAAATGTTCTTTTGGCCAAATGGACACAAATTCCCACAGACGCTTGAATATCCTGTGGAAATTCTTCTGAGGAGGGTGGATGCGCAGTTACGCTTGGTTACATTGTCAGCTCGATCCCTGTATACTGGGATAATGGACTCCTGAACATATGTAGTATGAGTTACTGTATGTCATCCTGCGCTGGCCAATGAAGATGCCTGAAGACCGAGCCAGGGAGGAGATCCTTGGGGCAGTAAGGGCCACCTCGTGAACTTCAGACTGTAAAGCGCAGTACAAATAAGAAAAACTGAATGAAAGATCACATAAGGTCAAAACGGAGGATGGTATTAACTATGAAAACTCTCGACAAAGGCTTTTTTTTTGTTGTTTATTGTTTCTAATCATGCAGTCTTTCGTATATATTTATATTTTTCTCATATGAAAACAGTACACCTTAAAAGAAAATCATTAATTGTGTTCATGTATAAGAAAAATGTTGGAGTTTGCCCCTTTGGAAATTTTCATTGATGGGTTGGAAGTAGATGTGGAACATTGTACACACTATGCAAAGTTCAAACGATCTGTCAAAATACAGAATTGTTCGACCGATTTTCTTCTAGTGTGTAACCCACTTAAGGCCCCTTTTCACACGTGGCGGACTCTGTTCCAATCAGAGCAGATCCCCTGCTATTAAGAGCAGAGCGGGCAAGTCTGTGTCCACTCAGTTTATGCAGAGCGGACAGAGAGCCCTCTGATCTATGGGTGGCCGGACTCCACTGTCCCATGAATGGATCATCTTCTGTTTGTTTTTAGTGGACTGGATCGGATTAGAGGTAGGTGGGTGTAAATACATCCCTGGCAATTACAGACCAGTTAGCCTAACATCAATAGTATGTAAACTCTTGGAGGGGATGATAAGGGACTATATACAAGATTTTAGTAATGAGAACTGTATCATTAGCAGTAATCAGCATGGATTCATGAAGAATCGTTCTTGCCATACCAATCTACTAACCTTCTATGAGGAGGCGAGTTGCCAGCTAGATAAAGGAAGGCCCGTAGACGTGGTGTATCTGGTTTTTGCAAAAGCATTTGACACAGTTCCCCATAAACCTTTACTGTACAAAACAAGGTCCCTTGGCATGGACCAAAAGGTGAGTACATGGATTGAAAACTGGCTTCAAGGGTGAGTTCAGAGGGTGGTGATAAATGGGGAGTGCTCGGAATGGTCAGGGGTGGGTAGTGAGGTCCCCCAGGGTTCTGTGCTGGGACCAATCCTATTTAATTTGTTCATAAACAACCTGGAGGATGGGGTAAACAATTCAATCTCTGTATTTACGGATGATGCCAAGCTAAGCAGGGCAATAACTTCTCCGCAGGATGTGGAAACCTTGCAAAAAGATCTGAACAAATTAATGGGGTGGGCAACTACATGGCAAATGAGCTTCAATGCAGAAAAAATGTAAATAATGCATTTGGGTGGCACAAATATGATTGCAATCTATACACTAGGGGGAGAACCTCTGGGGGAATCTAGGATGGAAAAGGGCCTGGGGGTCCTAGTAGATGATAGGCTCAGCAATGGCATGCAATGCCAAGCTGCTGCTAAAAAAGCAAACAGAATTGGCATGCTTCAAAAAGGGGATCAACTCCAGAGATTAAACGATAATTCTCCCACTCTACAAGACTCTGGTCCGGCCGCACCTGGAATATGCTGTCCAGGTCTGGGCAGCAGTCCTCAGTAAGGATGTACTGGAAATGGAATGAGTACAAAGAAGGGCAACAAAGCTGATAAAGGGTCTGGAGGATATTAGTTATGAGGAAAGGTTGCGAGCACTGAACTTATTCTCTCTGGAGAAGAGACGCTTGAGAGGGGATATGATTTCAATATACAAATACCATACTGGTGACCCCACAATAGGGTAAAAACTTTTTCACAAAAGGGAGTTTAAGAAGACTTGTGGCCACTCATTAAAATTAGAAGAAAAGAGGTTTAACCTTAAACTACGTAGAGGGTTCTTTACTGTAAGAGCGTCAAGGATGTGGAATTCCCTTCCACAGGCAACCTCAACCTCACCTACTATGCAACTATTTAAACAGATGGAAAGTACTTTTACACCCGCCAGTCCATAGGGTCTTAGGGTGAAAACTCACCCCCCACCAAAGTCAGCGTTGTTCCAAAGTAAAGTGTCTTTGGAATGCTAAAATATACCTAAAGCTGAATTATAGCCTTCCCTACAGTCTTGCATAGTTGTACAGGCTCCTCTCTTGTACTGAATTTGCTTACTCTGATTTCAGTGCACACTGTGAGCTTCTCTCATTGTGCATTAGAAGCTGCAAGTCAGATAGAGGCTGCATCATTTCCTGGGTGGAGGATGCCTAGCATCATCTAGCCAAGGGGTGGGCAATTCATTTTCATAAGGGGGCCACATGAGAAACTGGGATTGTTATGGAGGGCTGAACTTTAAGCTACTTTCACACTGAGGCGCTTTACAGGTGCTACAGCAATAAAAATAGTGCCTGTATAGCACCTGTAAAGAGTCTCTCCACTGGAGTGGTGCGCTTGCAGGATGGTAGAAAAAGTCCTGCAAGCCGTATCTTTGCAGTGCTGTAGGAGCGGTGTATACGCCACTCCTAAAGCGTCCCTGCCCCTTGAAAACAATGGGGCCACGTCGCCAAACCGCCGGCATAGCACCGCTGCAGCGGCACTTTGCGGGTGGTTTTTAACCCTTTTTCGGACACTAGCGGAGGTTAAAACCACCCCACTAGCAGCCGAATAGCGCCGCTATAACGACGGTAAAGCTTTACCGCCGACGTCCGCCCACCCCAGTCTGAAAGTAGCCCAATTCTGCTCAATATTAAAGGAGTAGTAAACTGCTGCAATAGAAAAACCAGAGTTAGACTTACCGGTAACTCTTTTTCTAGAAGTCTTGCAGGACAGCCTCTGAGATATAGGGCTCCTCCCTCCGGGACAGGAAACACGTCAACCCAATCAGATAAAAAGGGTGGTCTTCCAGGCCCTACTTAGTTTTACTCCAAGAACCGCCTGAAGGCTCTGAAAGACATAACACACTAACAACCACGTTAGTACACATCCTCACCACTAGTCAATCTAAGCAACCCTGGCTGGGAAACCAGGCTGTCCTGGAAGACTCCTAGAAAAAGAGTTACTGGTAAGTCTAACTCCGGTTTTCTCCTTTCGTCTTCCAGGACAGCCTCTGAGATGATAAGCAAGGAACTCACCTTGTCAGGGCGGGACCACTGCCTGGAGGACCTTACGTCCAAAAGTCTGTTCCTTATCAGACAGTAAATCCAGATGGTAATGTCTTGCAAACGTAGAGTAGCTGGACCAAGTTGCTGCCTTGCAGATCTCCTCCAGAGAGGCTCCAGCCCTCTCTGCCCATGAAACAGAAACCGCCCTGGTAGAGTGTGCCTTTACTAAGGGAGCCTGCTTCCCTTCTAACTCATAAGCTTTAACTATCGCCAATCTTATCCATCTGGCAATAGACGATTTGGACGCCTTGCAGCCCTTGCGAGCGCCCGCAAAATTAACAAAAAGTGAATCCGTCTTTCTGAAGTCCCTAGTAGCTTCCAGAAAAACTAAAAGGCTTCTTCTAACATCTAACAAACTCAAAGATCCTACCTCATCCCTGTCTGAGGTTGAAAAAAATGTTGGCAAAATAATGTCCTGTGTCCTATGAAAAGGAGACACAACCTTAGGGAGAAAACTAGGGTCAGTCTTAAGCACTACCCTGTCCTCTATAATTAACAAAAACGGCTCCCTGATCGAGAGAGCTTGCAGATCACTCACCCTCCTGGCTGAGGTGATCACTATCAAAAAAACAGTTTTCAGTACTATCCATTTAAGGGATGCCTTCTCTAAGGGTTCGTAGGGAACTCGGGTCAAAGACCTAAGGACCAAGGACAATTCCCAGGTAGGGCAGGTCTTCATCTTCACTGGCCTGGATCTAGCCAGAGCTTTGAAGAAGTTCTTGACAAAAGGATTCTGCTGGAGAGAGGACTGAAGGAAAACACTTAAGGCCGCCACCTGTACCTTTAGGATGCTGATAGAAAGACCCAGCTTTACCCCCGCCTGAAGAAAATCTAAGACTGCTGGGACCCCGGGATGCTTAATTCCCTGTTCCCGCAACCAGGAATTAAACCTTTTCCCTATCTTGCTGTAAATCGCCTTAGTTACCGGCTTACGGCATTCCAACAGGGTTTTAACCACTCTCTCTGAGAAACCCTGAGATCTTAGGAGCTGTTCCTCAGATACCAGGCCGCAAGCTTGAGGGTCTCTATCTGAGGATGTAGAATGGGCCCCTGGGAAACCAAATCCTCCCTGACCGGAAGGAACAATGGGGGGTGAACGGCCAACCTCTTCAGACTGGCAAACCAGGGTCTCCTTGGCCAAAAAGGCTCCACTAAGATCATGTCCATAGCTCCTGTCAAGAACTTCTGCAGAGCCTCTGCAATCATCCTTACCGGAGGGAAGGCATAACAAAGACCGAATTGCCAAGGATTGGCAAAGGCGTCTATCCCCCGGCCTGATCCTGCGGGTGAATGGAAAAAAACTGTGTCACCTTCCTGTTGCTTTCTGCTGCAAATAGATCTATCTCCGGCTGCCCCCAGCATGACAGAATTTCCTCGAACATCTCCCTGTTGTATTTTATGAACCTGTTCAAGGGGCGGAGATTCAGGATCAGCCTGAATTTCCCTGAAGGCTTCTTTACCACGAAGACGTGGGAGTAAACACCCAAGCTTCGTTCCTCCTGGGGTACCTGTACCAATACCTCTTGGTCTACCAGGTCTCCCAAAAGAAGACCCAGGGCCTTGGCCTTCTCTTGGTCTCTTGGTAACCTGGTTACCTGAAAATTGGGGAGGGGAACTGAATAAAACTCCAACCTGTAGCCGTTCCTTATTACATCGCGTATGAACGGACTTTTGGTTGAAGCGACCCATTGTGGGAGGAACTTCCCCAGCCTTCCCCCCACCGGGACACAGGAGTCACTGGGTTTTAGAGGTGGATTGAATAAGATTTCTCCTCTGCCCCCCCCCCCCCCTTGTGACCCAACCAATGTTTTTTGGGGCAAACCTCCCTTTCCTGCAGGTTCTGCTGCCTGGAGCCTCGAAAAAAACGCTTTCCTTCAGCCTTCCTTTTCTTCTCTGGGAAAACTTTCTTCTTATCCTGCGTGCACTCTAACGCCTCTTGCAGGCCAGGCCCGAACAAGTGGTCCCCTGAAAAAGGTAATCCGCACAGTTTTAACTTTGAAGCTGCGTCACCCGTCCAGTTCTTAAGCCATACGGCCCTTCTGGCTGCATTCACTAATGCAGCAGACCTAGCGGCTAATTTAACTGACTCCGCGGAGGCGTCAGCCAAGAACCCCACTGCCTTGAACAGTAACAGGAAGGACTTCAACAGTTGTTGCCTGGAAGTACCTGCTGAAATATGCGACTGCAACTGGGTAAGCCAACACTCTAAATTCCTGGCCACACAGGTAGCTGCTAGGGCTGGTTTAAGCCCAATTGAAGAGGCATCCCAAGCCCTCTTAAGCAGGACATCTCCACTCTTATCCCTGGGGTCCCTGAGTGAACCCATGTCATCAAAGGCCAAATCCTTCTTCTTAGAGACTTTAGCCAAGGGGGCATCAAGCTTGGGGACCTTGTTCCAGGGATGCACCGCATCCGTCTCAAAAGGGAACCTCCGTTTAAGGCTGCCTGAAAAAAAAAAAAAAAAACAGTCTCTTTTCCGGATGCTCCCACTCCAGCAAAATCGCCTCAATCAATGACTTATGAACGGGGAATACCCTGTCTTTCTGTGCACTTGACCCCTGATACATCAAGTCGTGCTTTGAAAGTTGGACCTGTTCCTCCCTGATTTCCAGAGTGTCATATATCGCTTCAAGAAGGTCACCCAAGTCGTCCAAAGATAACTTGTATCTGGACGCCCTAGGGGACTCTTTCTCCCCCTCTGACTCAGAAGATGACTCTGTCCGAGAGGAAGCTTGCAAAATTGGGACCCTCTCCTTATCCACCTCTTCCTCCTGACTTTTAAAAGCTAGTAGTTGGATTTTGAGATCGAGCTGGCGGTCTGCCGCGAGGCGAGCTACCGCCTGTCCCAGCCCCTGCCTCTCGGCACCTCCCCGATGCTCTTGACTGAGTGTCCCGGGGGATAAGGAAGGCACGCTCACGGCCCTGGGTAAGGAAACAGAGGGACCCTGCATCCTATCCATCATACTCTTAAATGACTGGAAAGTGGATGCAATCTCATCCTTTATGGATGTCAAAACTTTGTGTCAAGCTGCCACAGAGTCCTCCTTAACAAGGCTACTGACACACTCAGGGTGCGCTATACAAATATTTCATTCATTCATTCAGGGCAAAGCGGCCTCTCCCAACCAGTGCCTAACTTAGCCCCACACACGGCACATTTCCTTCTGGGCAAGGGTATCTGGGCTCTATCCTGTTTGACCTAAAAGAGAAGAAAAATAGGCTGACATTAGAATACTACCCCTGACCCACACCACTGTGCTTTTAGGGTCTGCCGAGGAAGTTCCCCCCTCACCAACAGGTTCCCCACCCCGGGAGGGTACTACGGTCAAAGTGACCCCTCAACGCCCCAGTTTAAGTCGTGGTCTGCCCTCACCAAGCTTACCTGGGAGGTGCTGGAGCCTGCCGAACCGGAGTCCATCTGCACCACTGTGCCCTCCATGGTTCCTGTATTTACTCAGTCTCCCTGAGCCTTTACACCGCTCCAGAGGGCCCTACAGCCACACCGCTGCACCCTGGGGACTGGAACAGGTCCCGCAGCACCCCCTGATGACGTGATTCCGATAGAAGTGCGTCTCGCACTTCCGAACGCTGGAACGCAAAAACTCCGCCCACTCACACCGTTCGTTCCTATGACCACACCGCTCCATGCAGTACCCGAACGCCAGCCAGTGGATCCGAACGTCTCTCGCCCGCCATCCGACCAGCCAGGTATGAGCGGTTAGTGAGATAGTGGGGAGATTGCCGCACATCGGGGTCCCGTTCTCTTCAAATGTTTCCGGCAGCGGAGACTGTTAGCTACCCTCTCCTCACTCTCATCGGACCGAGGGGTGCTAAGGGCAAGGTCCCCCAGGACACCCCCTGAGATAAGGAGCTCCCCTGCTAGTTCCGACGTGCTCCTTCCCGTCCGGCAGGAAACACAAAAACTGAGGAGGGCCTGGAGGACCACCCTTTTTATCTGATTGGGTTGACGTGTATCCTGTCCCGGAGGGAGGAGCCCTATATGTCAGAGGCTGTCCTGGAAGACGATAGTAGAAAAAAACTTTCCCCTGCAAATTAATAGCATAATGTGCTATTATTATAGGCTTACCTGTAGGTAAAAATCATAAAGCAGACTTTACTACCGCTTTAATTTTGGACCCGGGGGGGTCTGTAGGTATGTAAACAGAGAAAACGAACACCTAGTGCAAGAAATAGTAGGCACAAGTGATCACGAAAAAGGTCTCTTTTAGACGGGAGGTGGCGGTTGGTAGAACTGTAAAATAACAGCCAGTCGGGGCTATTCACATGTCACGGCCCTGACATTTTTAATTTTGATTGAAGAGTTTTGAACCGCCTATCACACTCACCCATTGAATTCAATGGGCATGCGTTGCAACTGCATGCATTGCAGCATGGTAGCGTGGCAATATAAGGTTAAATCAGACAATGAGGAGGTGCTATAACACCTCCTCCCTGCCTATCAAATGCCTTCTGAAAAGCACTGTGACTGGAAGGAGAGAGCCTGAGAACGGTACAGCCGGGGATTTATGCAGATCCTGACCTGGAGTGAAGAACAGGTGCACAGCTCCTGGGGTTTGCAGCATGCGGGTGCTAACACAGAACTTGCCTAGGTATCAGAGTGGTAGGAGAACATCAGAATATCTCCTAGGCCAGCTCTCAAAATTTCCACTTGCATGCTCACAAATAGGGGAGTGGAAATAAGCTGAGGGGGAGTGTGGAACTGCATCAGAGGAAGGGGGGCAGGTGGGGTTGAATGGGAGCTGACTCTCCTCCCAGCCTTCACCCCCTGTCATTCTCTTGGCAGGGCCTGGCATACAGCAGTAGTGGGCAAAGATCTAGATAAGGTGGGGGTGGGCCAGGAGTTGCCAAAGTTTACTTTTCCTATTAACAAGCTGGTAATTGGTTGCTCGGACCGCCTAGCAACCAATCAACAGAATGTTAATAGGAAAAGTTAACTTTGGCAGCTCCTGCTTTCCTGTCCAGTGCTATGTTCCGCTGTAAGTCTTTCTGCATCCTAAAAGAGTGAAAGTGTAATTTGTTGGTTTTAATATTTTTAATGCTATATTCAATATAGCATTAAAATATTTACTTAACAAGGCAGTAATGATGTGTACAGTGCCTATAGTAGCCAATCATATTTTATGCATATTTTATTTATCACAGTCAGATTAATGAAATGCTTTATGCTTAATGCTTTATGTTATTATTGTTAAAGTTGTTGTTAATATTTATTTTTGTAAATTAATTCTGTATAAAACATTTAACACTGTCATTTCATGAGATCATTTACGATTGTGTTTAGGGGCAGGGTAGGGGTTGGGCGGGTCAACTGGTGGCAAGCAACTGTTAAGGTCTGTCTAGTAGCTCAGGACTTGAAATTTTGAATCCTGTTCTAGCCAATGCTCTTCCACCAGAATCCAGCATCCCCAGTGTACTGTTCAGCTCCTCGGACTCCTAGTTTTTTTTAGCTTCTCACACAGACACCTGAAAGTGTGCCTCTCTGAGCCTGTCAGCTTTCTCACTGAGAAAGCTGACAGGCTCAGAGAGGCATGCTGACAGTGGCGGCATTGAGGGCCAGATAGGGACAACCAAAGGGCTGGATGTGGCCCTGGGGCTGCAATATTCCCAGATCTGCCTTAGTCTGACTGTCCCTGGCCCACCCCTTTCAATCATGGAGGATCACCATCACACATGGGCATTATAGCAAGGGTGTTCTACATGCAAATGCAAGCTGTCTTGCCAACGCCAATGTTCACGGCTTGAATCAGGGCTGAGGACACTTGAGAGGAGTACCGAGGGAAAGTGCTGTGAAGTTTCCAGGAAGCTATGTAAAGCACCCTGTCGCCCCCTCCTCCTACCAGCCAAGATTTGCCTGTCTTGCAAAGAGAAGCACAGAGACACAGTGATGGGGTCTCTTGATCTAACATTAGGAATGTAATGAAAAAGGAAAGTTTTTTTTTTAAATGTCATTAACATTAGCATGTTAATGGGAGGAAAAGGGCAAAGAACCAAGGAAAGCAAAATAAGAAGCCAAAACCTTTGGCCAGAAAGTCAATGCAAGAAAGACAATGTACAGTGTGTTATTATAGGTTGATGGAAAGCCAGCAGTGCTAGATCTAGTAGTGATGATTAACCTCCTGCTGACTGCGAGTGGGTGGCGGGTACAGGCACAGCCACGTACATATACCTGACTGGCCTTCTTCCGATTTTTGGGACACACAGGTGCGTGCCCCCTACTGACCCGTGCTGTGAATGGACACAGCATGAGTGCGGCAGCAGATTTCAGCCAGCGACTTCAGCTGAAACCTGCTGATCGGCAGGTTCTGTATTCTATGTAATACAGAGTTCTGTATTTGGAAACACACAGAGCTCTGTGTACATAGGAACAGTAATCTGGCTGTTTCTTCTTCCTGCAAAGCAGGGAGAAACAAAAACTGCCAGATTAGTAAGTAAAAGCAGCACACATTACACATTGTTAGACACATAGTTGTCCCCTTGTTTGACCCTAGATGTTAACCCCTACAAAGCCAGTGTTCTTAGTGCAGTGTATAGTATTATCACTGATCAGTGTATAAGTGTCACTAGCAACGTCAGCGTTCTCCCAGCCAGTGTCTGTTAGTGCCAGATTGCCCACCACCCTTTCACAGTCACACTATAAGTTGCTGATCACCACCATTACCAGTATAGCGTCACAGCTGCGTAAATTTCAGTATATATAGAATAGTTTGTAGACCCTATAACCTTTTCACAAGTCCATTACTATACACTTATTGGGATTTTTTTTTTTACCAGTCATGTAGCAGAACACATTTTGGCCTAAATTTATGAAGAAACTTGATTTTTCTTTTTATTGGACACGTTTTATAGCATTAAGTAAAAAACTATTTTTCAAAACTTTCAGTCTTTTTTCATTTATATTAAAAAATAAAAACCCTAGTGGTAATCGAATACCACCAAAAGAAAGCTTTATTTGCGTGAAAAAATAATATAAATATCATTTGGGTTGCATGACTGCACAATTGCCAGTTGAAGTAGCACAGTGCAGAATTGCACTGGCTTTTATTGTTGCCTGGGGAGATACACAGTATGTGGCCATTGTCACTGAAACAGAAAGTAAGAAATCCAGAACAGGAGGCCCCAGTTCACACCTGAGTGTTTTTCTGCTTGTTTCCCTACACCCTACTATGCAGAATCCCATTCTTTCTACTTGTTTCTGTTCACAATTTGCACGCTCAGTCCCCCTATGCTCAAAAATATACAAGAGCTTTTTTTTTCTTTCAAGCATATCCAGGCACCTTTGGGCCCATATCTAAAAATCCATTATAGTACAAAGAAACAAAGCCAGGAGACTCTAGGATGGTGAAATCCTAGCTGAATAGTTCAGAAAGGTATATCAACTGGCTTCAAAGGACTTAGTGCAGCCACTCAGCAGATAAAAGCAATGTCTGTAGTAATGTAAAGGGAGACAAGAGGGTGCTTGTAAGTGCAGCAGATTAATCATTTATTAGTAAAACAAATGCAAATTAGACACTCACATGAAGTAAGAATAAAAGTGCATATCCAGCTTAAAAGCAGTCATTCAAGAAGGGTTATCTGGAGCAGATGGGAGCAACACTGCCAGTGTTAGGGGATGCACAAGCTAAAAAACAAAAGGATACATAAGCTAAGGAGCCAGTCTGACTGCATGGAAACTTGGTCGATGACACCAGATGCCGGAGGGTGTGAAGGGGGTATGGCTATGCATTTTGGAGGCGCCTCTTTCTCAAGCCTGACATCAGGGCTCGACAAAGAGTCAGGAATACCTTGAAACACATAATCATAACTCAGACCACCCCCCCTCCCCGGTGTCTGACATCATCCATTGGATCCCTCTGGAATCTCCCCCCAACAAGGAAGTACTCTGAGCTTCTTACGGCTACCCAGCTGGGGGCAATGCTGTGTGATTCCGGAAGGTATGCCCCTGCTACAGGGTTCCCTGTCATGATTTCTTATGCTCTACATGTCTTCGCAAACTTACTTCACATGAGTTGCCAATTTGCTTTTATCATGCAATTAATGCAATGCTGCACTTAATTGGCAGCCTCTGCTGTGTGTGTTTTTATGTCTTGATTCAGGGATTTCTTCCATCTCAGTGGAGGCGCTGCATCCTGTGAAGGAAAGCTTACTAGAGTCAACCCCTGACATACCTAATACAGATTGGTTAATTGGACTCATAGTTATGCATCCCAGCATTTTTAATCTGCTATAATGAGGTGTATACCCATACACTACTTGCGCCATAAAGATATTTATTTTAAAGTGGAGCTTCACTCAAAAGGGGAAGTTCCGCTTTAAAGCAGGGCTCCAGCCCCCCCTACCAAAAAATTTAAAGTCAGCAGTCACAAATATTGTAGCTGCTGACTTTTAAAAGAGAAGTATGGAGTTTTTATTTTTTCCAGATTCATACTTACCTAGGTGGATGCTGCATCAGTCCCCAGGCACCTCTAACACTGAGAACAGAGCGATCAAAAACCTCCTAACGATCGGTTCTCACAGCTCCCTAAGCAGAGAGCTGGTGAATGTCAGTCAGAGATCTTAGCTCACTGGAGCGCTGGACTGTGGAGAGGGCAGGAGCGGTTAGCTCAGACTCTCAGCTTCTCGCTGAGAGGCTGAACCGGGTGTCGATTCAGGAATCTGGGCGGATCCCGACTCTGTGGTTGTGATGATGCCAAGCCTGGACTGACTCTGTGACATCAGCAGAGAGCGGACTTCAGCTCGCTCTCTGCTGAAAATGAGTCACAGGAGTGCTAAGCGAACTGCACTCCTGTGATCCATAGGAGAACTACAGCCAACCAAGTTTTAGCTGTACTTCTTTAATATTAGGACACTTACCTGTCCAGGGATCCCTCGATGTTGGCACCACAGCTGATTTTTCAATTTCTTGGGTACTGCCGCCACCATTCCTTGTAATGGGAAAGTGGCAGTGAAGCCTTGCTGCCTTACAGCTGGTCCTCTTCTGCACATGTGTGAAGCGCACTGCACTTTGTGAATGGCTAAACTTCCGGGAAGTGGGGATGGGTTCCTGTCAAAACAAGTACCAGCTTCCCCCTCCCCCCGAAAGGTGGTAAATGTGGCAACGGAGGGAAGGGGGGAGGAAGCAAACAAGGTGGAGTTTCCTCTTTTGAGTGGAGCTCCGGTTTAAGGCCTACTCCTCCACTTCTGTTTGTGAAATGGAGATTTTGGGAGGGAGGGGGGGGGGGGGGGGGGGGGGGGGGTGTGCGGATACACGATTTTGACAGGTACCCGCTTGCACTTCCCGCTCTACCGCCTAGGCCACAGGTGTCAAACCGGTGGCCCTCCAGCTGTTGTGGAACTACAAGTCCCACGATCTATTGCAAGGCTGACAGTAACAAGCATGACTCCCACAGGCAGAGGCATGATGGGACATGTAGTTTCAAAACAGTTTGAGCCCCCCCTGAAATATTCTAGAACACATGACAGGCCCAGAAGACTGTGGGACCATTCACAGCGCAGAAAGCTGTCACAGCCGGGTGCCCATAGTAAACATGCCAGAGGACACAGGGAGAAAACGGCTGGGGTTAGTCATCCGCTGGACCGTG